>NW_017804020.1:1509666-1520294 GCF_001625305.1 Branchiostoma belcheri | reverse complement strand
CCCTTATACTAAAGTTATAGTGCAAAGGCTTAGTGTAACAAGTCGTAATATTGCCAGCTGCCACTGCTCTGCCTGTGCTGTGAAGCAGGTGTGTATTACACTGAAGGGCGGTTAAACCAAGTACAAATGTACTAGTACAGATATACAGATACTGAGTTGCATATTCCTGACACGGCATAACACAGAATGGATAATAAGACATGAACATTCCAAAAGGATAGATTTCTGGCAATATGGTAGGAACATACGAATGGCTTCCTTCTGGAATTGCCATTTCTACATCTCTTGGCTCGTAAAAAGCCATTCAACTATAACATTAGGCTCTGTGCCAGATGGTTATACACATGCCGGTCGCATATGTCAGCTCTCAATACAGAAAGTTGCTGTATCAGACTATTCACCGGGACCATTTGCTGCGTGCAGGCAGTCACCCAACTCCGGGGCAAGTTGCTACATCAGGCTTTAGCGCTGACAGGCCAGCACCTTGCTGTGTAACCTCGCCTGACATTTCATAACACCAGGTCCCTGATATTGCCTACTTATACAACAACCCTCAGCCATGTGGAACAGAGTTAACAGACTTGGCCTTGGGTTCGGACATGTTTGATAGATGGAACAGATTTGCCACCAAAATAAGAAGGCAATGAGAGACAAGCTCAGTGAACCAACCCCAAAATGTCACCTACCCTTGAAACAACTTCTGACAATGAAAAGACGCTAAAACGTGCCTGGGGAAATATTAAAACTTACTTAATACGAGGTTGTTGAACTTATTTTCATTATCATCTTCATTTCTAATCTTATTAATTTGTCAAAAGTGATGTGGCAGTAACCCTGATTTTATTAAATTCGCATTACTTGCCAAGGGCAATAAACGTAAACAACTGCAATAAACTAACCAATAACTTTCACAAGTTTTAAACAAACGACTGTTTTTTACTGCAGGTTGCTTTAGCATACTAAATTTTCAAGTCATAAACAAACACAGAGCAGCATAATATTATACAGCTGTAGTATTGAAACTTTTCTTGCTCGAACCTGGAGATACTGCATCTGTTCTGTATGTCATGACTATTTCTGCTTATTTTCATTAAACATAAGTGTTCCTCTCTCTCACTTTCCTTGAAGTGGGGACCAGTCTGGGACAGGTGGCTTGTTGGAACACTACACGTTGAGGTACATATAAGTTCTGGCATTCAGTCCGAATATAATCAGTGCAGAAAAAAGTGGGGCCGAAAATAACTCATCACAATATCTGATCAACACAAACAGGCATATAACTGTCAACAAGGAAAAAATATAAGGCTAGGGCTAGGCACACAAAAAAATTGCAACTTCTTACACTTTTCAACCATACGTTAGTAGTTCATGACATTGTCATGCACAGACTCTCATGCAGCAGATTATGAGACTTATGAACTCAAAGCTGAAACCTTGAACCCCTTTCTCACTTTTTTTTTACTAAACCGGAACCCTGTCATGGAAGAATTGGTCTGTGCACAGATAAGAGCCTCTGGCGCCATCTTATCCTTCTCACGATGACGTCATACCTTCTGCCATGAAGTTGCCATCAGGGTCAATCAGCACATGGATGTACGTCAATGTCAATTCCTCATCTCTCTAATGCCCCGATAGATGCTGTGATTCTGACTTAAAGTTAGGAACTTCCTCTGAACCATGGACTGCATATAGGATGTGACGTCATGATAGGTCAAGCAGAGAACATATTACAAGCATAATCCTTCAACACTCAATGCATTAAACATGTTTAAGTACAATATACATGTACTTGTTCATGTACATGTGTATATTCTTTACAGATTCTGATAAGGAAAAATGGCATGTTCGTGAGCAACCTTAACAGTGCTCATTATGACAACCCACAGCCACGTAAATCTATTGCATGTTGTATTATAGTTACATTTATTCCTTTTGATATATGTGTACTGGGTCACTGCCCAGGACAGAATATCATCAACATACATTTTATACAACAGGCCATACCACACCGCCACCTTTGAACCGCTCTTCCGATATCCATTGGGGAGGATGAGCAGATTTATTACCTGGGCCTTGGGTTATTTTGACCTATTTAACACTATTAAAGGCGTAGTCTCCAGGTCAGATGGCATGAATGTGTGGAGAGCCTCCATCATTCTATTCAGTTCACTGCACTGGAGGTAGAAGTATCTGACAGGTGTACCTCTGGACTAATGCCTGACCCATTTTGCACATTTCGACCCATCACTCTACCAGATTTATTGGCAAAAGCAGGCCACACTAATGGGAAGAGTAGCTTAGTGAGGAGGTTGTTCAGCACTATATTGAAGAAAGTGAAATATGCCAGTGACACCCAGTTGCCCTATTTCTGAGAAGGGCCAATCTTTTCTCATCCTCTTGACACCCCAGAAGCAAACAAGGAAAGGCATACCGGTAGAAAAAAAATCTGCCAAGAAATGTAACAAGAAAAGTATAATTTGGGGGTTTATCACTACATCAATACTGGAAATGAAACCCACTTATTAGCTGGTGTGTTACGCCGAAGGGCGGTTATACCGGCTATACAGATGCAGAATAAAACACTTGTTTCTGCGTAGCTACCTGTACATTTGTACTTCTTATTGATGTCTGACCCAGAATTTTTTTCAAGGTGCACTTTGAGTGGCTGCTTTATTGACTTTTGAATGTCACTACAAGGGCTTGTGCTGATAATAGGACACTACGAAGGTTGCAGACCAGATTCACCTGTCCTTGCTACCTCCATGAGGATGCTCAGGCTAACAATTTCCTTCAGCGGCGGAAATAAGTAAAGTAATTTTCATTTGTCTACCTCAGGGAAAAGCTTTTCAAAAATAGTGGAATTAACCAATAGAGCCGGACTGGGCTGGCATGTGCTACACGTACTGTCTGTTGAGTAAGCAGATACAAAACTTGGTCCAAACATATATGTATGCAGCCTTGCCAACATGACAAATTCATCTGCTCTTCTGATAAGAAAGAACTGAGCTAGCTGGTTCATCCCTACAATTTCCTGCTGACCAGGGAAGGGAATCCTTTTGCATTCCACAGAAATCGCCGGGTCTGAGTGGTTAATACGCCTTCGTTACACTTGTCAGCCTGATAGGTCCTTTCTCCGACAACTTCAGTCTTCCAAAGTAATGGCAGCCAGTTCTGCACAATCTTGCCCATTTCCCCTCGCTGTAATGAAATGCACTTTTGATACAGATTTAGGATTTTACTGATAGGCGCCTGATGAGACTGCTTGGTCGAGACCTCTTGACATGGGAAATTGACCACGGCTATGTCTTGCAATTGCCCGGAATTGCTGTAGTTAAGCGTGATGGAGCGCCGGCTGAAATGGTGGGATCTTCCTGCAGTGGTACATATAATTCAGAGACAATGTCCAATTCCATGGCTAGCTCTCTGTGACTGATCATTGTAAAGATGGGGCTCGGGACAGGAGAGGCCATCAAGTGTGGGTTATTGCGGCCAGAGGGCAACTGTGGTCTCTATAGCTGATTGTTAAGGTGGCTGACTACTGGTGATCAACAGAACAGCATACTTCAGGTGGTGTCAGTGCAATTTACTACAGTAACTGTAACTTCTGTTTGCAGTTAAATCCAAAGATCCGTCTTCAGATCAGTCATATCCATCTTCAGATCAATCGTATATCTTCAAAGTATAGACCTTTTGATTCTCTGAACAAAGATAAGAATAATGTTGGGCTGTTAATCAGTTTATCTCATCACTGCTAAGAGGATAACTGTGCATAAACCAATATTCCTTTGTGCCTCGGGTACCAATCTTGCTTCTGTTCATATCATATTCATTGTTTTTAATAAGTAGGTTGTCTGCTGTCTCAGACCTGAATCTCTACATTCATCCTATAAAAAGGTAAGAGGAAAAAATTAGGTCTGGAGCCAAGGCTTTGACATTTGAAGGTGTATTCTTGTGTCCAGACTGGAGAAACTGAGTTGAGGATCATTATTCTGTTGTATCAACTGAGTTGCTCGAGTAGTGATGAAAACTACAAGTCTGACTTTATGCTCTGTGGTACATACTGTGATAGTGTGAATGAACCAGTTTCATTTCTAGGCCAAGAGGTGCCAATATGCACTACTGTACTATAAAAAAGTGATAAGTCTTCAAAAATTCACTTCATACCTTTAGGTAAGTTTTTTTCCTGGCAAAACCTTTCAGTGAAGAAGATAATGAACTTGGTTACTGTTCATCTAATAGACACAGCTCAATGACATTATTTGCATTTTAAACAAAGTTATTTCCTTTGGAGACAATGTGGTAATTTGAGACCATCCTTTAAAGTTTAAGGAAATTGCCAGCTTTGTAAATGTCTCTACTATTTTCATTTCCTCCTTAAATACCAACTAAGATAAAGTAGTAACATTTGGTATTCACTGGCAACGTTACAGGAAAAACAATTACACAAAATGAGCAACATAAAAGTTCTACCTTACTTCATACATTATCTGTGATACTGCAAATAATATGAGGTTTCAAACTACCAGCAAAAAGACCCAACCAAATGTCTTCAACTGGCAACGGGGCCCATTATAGTCAGCTATAATAAGAGAATAGTGGATCATCAACATCTCAAAATGTTATGAGAGTTTCTAGAATAATGTCACAGCTCTAGACATGGCTACAACTCAGTTCAGGGCCCAATTACTGTTACTTGAATACGAGGAGTACCAAAACATATGCTCATAGAAAAGCAATCAATAAACCAGCAAACACCCACACCACTTTCAGCTCAGTTCTAATAGGTCAAAACAGGAGGTCGCACAAGTTAATTACGGGTAATAAGTAGTAACTCAAAATAATTGGCATGAATGGGAAGAGTACCAATTACCCACAACTTCCTCTGGTAATTGGCTGTTATCAATAATTGCTCACTCTGTAGAATTCACAATTACTCAGGTTAGAATTGGATGTGAGACAACAGGAGAGAAGGGCAGGCAATCCGCTGCACACCTGCACTCTTCCAATTACTGCATTACAAGCTGGTACTGCCCTGCGGGAGGGCAGACCGCCTGTGTCAGGTACATGTACGGACATGAAAGGTCCTTCTAATCATCATGCTTTCTTCATTCTAACATGGTTCTCTATAATCATCTCTGAATGTACATGTACAATCTTCCTTATGGTAAAACAATGTAACTTTCGAGTTTCATTTAATGGGATATGCACCTAATAAAAAAAGAATAGAATGTGCTTGAATCTCATTTACTTTCAGTTGTAATTTTAGCCTGGGTACCATCCAGATTTTCGCTCCGTAACGCTCAAATTTTATGTGGTCTACAGGCAATTGGGTGAGAAGGCGAGAAGAAATGCTTAAATTTTGTAATTTCACCAATGTCTCGATCATCCTTCCATAATTTGTGACACAGTGTTGCGACTAAGAATTTTACAACACCAGATAAAATGCCAAACTGTTGCTTCTAAGCTTTCTTTCCCTCATTCTCAACAAGCCGATATGAGGTACTGTTTTACTTTACTTTAAAACTGTCAAGAAGTATAAACATTGGATGTGCCAGTTGTGTGGACAGAGAAGAAACTTTCTCATAATCAAGTTTGTTGCACTGCAGCGGGGTTCGGAAATTGACCGATCTACCTGTCAGAGACAGCTACAGCTTGGTCGATGAGGAATTATCTTTCGATTCACCTGTCGCTAGTGACGAGTGCTTGTTTCCTACCTTTCCTTCATTGACGGATCACGGTTAGAGTTAGAGTGAATGTCAGCTGTTTGATCACAGACACTACTGTGTGGAAGCATGCTATATCTTTCCTTGTACTTCTGCCGGATTGTCATTACTTACTCATACAAGGAATGACCTAAATCTTTGACTGAGCACAGTCGAGTAGGTGGAGAGATTGCAACTTGACAACTGATGCATGTACAGGGATGCCGGGTTGCCTGGATCGTGGGAGTTGGAACAACTTATTAATGTATCATCTCAGCCGTGGAAAAAGGATCTTTACATGTCAGATAAACACAACCGTCCCATTTGTCTTCCAAGTTATCACACCCGCAAGTCGAAAATTTGGGTAATTCCAATGCCTTGTGTTGGAATTTTCATTTCAAACTTGCTTTCTAATGACATTCACCAACACAGATAACCTGTCAAGCTAAAGCTCTTCTAATATTGCTGCCTGAACCATTCAAAAAGAGAACACAAAGAACCAGTGACCAAAGTTTTGTAACCACAGCTAGAAAGTTTTACTTAGGATCTGGAGTGCTCAATTCAACTCGTATCGTGATATGTTTCTGACAGTGCTGAGTTGACTTTCTTTGCAAATTGCAAAATTGGTCCTGATGACTTCATGTTGTTAAATCTGCATTAATTTTCACAATAACTGCATGCTGCCTCCTTATATGATGTTAACAGATTTATATCTGATTCCAGTGGAATAGGTGAGTTTTCCACATTTTGAACAACTGTAACAACAAAATCAAATAGAAGCAATATAGCTTGGAAATATGAAATACTACTCATGGCATTCAATTTCATACCAGAAACAATGAAGCTGACTCGGGAGGCCTGTTACATCCATAAACGAAGCGCGGCTGCCTCCAGATTTTCTTTTATGTATAACCAGCTGAAATCTTACGAGACTTCTTGGCGTCATAAGCAACGTCAGAACCATCAAGTTCCTTTACGTGCATTCTGGTAATTTCACTTTAGTCTGTCAATTTTCATTGCCGCAACATCCCAGAGGACCTTTCCCTAAATGTGAAAATAATAACGCACAGAAGAATGGAATGGTACAAAGTGCTGCGCAAGAATAAAAAAAAGTGCAGGGATAAGAATAATAACTTCAAGCAAGGAGCTTCAAATCCTTGCTTCAAGGTGCATACTTATTGAAGATAATGAAGCTAAGGCTTCCTTCCAGAAAAATTACCAATACATTTGTTCTTTGTTTTTTAGTTTTACATAACGCACTGTCAAACTGCCTCTAGGTGCAACACTGGATTGTAAGTTTTGAACAACTCAAACCGGGAAGGACACCTACTCTTTTTGACTAGTGCGGTGCTTGAAGTATGACTCTACTTAAACACAGTACCTCCAGCTTTTATGTCCCATCCGAGAGGACATCCCTTGACGAAGCTAAGTACTTGTCGAAACATTTCATATTCATATGGGGATCACATATTTATATGGGTATCAATGTTTCAAGGGAGAAACTCTTATCTTGGCAAGTTGTCCAATTGCTAATGGTGTACAACGACCTTTTACTAGTTTTAGACTTTCTCCTTGTAGGTATGAACACTGATGAAACTGTGATCAAGATATTATCAAGCTCATTACGCAAACACTTCAAGAGATAACTCTGCGTATCAGATAGAACTGTCTATCATATACTAGAGTTGCTACATTCATATCAGAGTAAAGAGTCTTATATGTCCCTTATTCAACAGTGCCTATTTCATGTTGCATAATAATATTCTTCTGTGAACTACTATCATCGTAATAATATCTCATCAGTACCATCTATGACTGCAGGGTGCCTCTCAAGTTTCGAGCATCCTCGTATCTGCATCATCTAAAACTTCACGTTGAAGTTTTAATGCATCCCTAATGGAAGCTACACTTGGCAGACCAGTTGGCTGCGGGCTCCAATTCAGCACTGATAAAAGGACTCTCCTCTTCCTTTGTAATACCGGAAAGACCATACTTTGATCCTCTGAGAGCAATAGCATTGTGTACCCCAATCAACAGCACATAGCTATCTAATTTTCTCTGTCTCAGTAGGGGAGCTGGTAAGTATAATTAGGGCAATAACAAAAGGTAATAACAGCCTATTAGCTGTGTGACATTATACCTTCCCAGTCTGAAATTTTGCTTGTCTGGTTTGTAATTACCCAAAGTACTTGAGGTGAAACTCTATGTGTGCACTCAATAAATCCGGTTTAAAAAGTCCACACGTTACAGAGCTGTAAAACTAACTTCTGACTTTATACTTGAGAAAGAGTATATGAAACTGAATTCAGACAAATTATTTGAGCAAGAGTAGAATGTCAGTATATTGAAATGTGATGACAACAAGACATAAAATCATTCCTAAAGAGGACAGCAAGGATGTTGTTCTTCAGATCTGTTATCAAAACTTGGCAGATTTTTCCTTGATCTGTACTTAGCCAAGAGCCAGTTGCAACAAAACAACTCTGTTGCCTTTTATCTTCCCTTTCCTTCCTCCCCTTTGGAACAACATGACCTTGGTGCTGAAATTAGAGGTGTTAAGGCTTTTCAAAACGGTAAACACTGTTTTCTGCATGTATACCTGCAGTGATGCAGGTAACATAGAAAAAAACCTGTACCAGACAAATTTACCTGTACCACTCAGAATTTGGGAAGTGTCGATCATACCAAAAACCCAGTACATGGACCAGTGCAGGTTAGGTGAAGGTCTGAAAGGTCTGCAAAGCTCTAATTTTACCTGAACTAACCTGCATATGTAGGTGTTATTTCAAGCCCTGACTATACATACAGTGGCTATTCAATAAATCTGAACTTGAAGGCTCTAGAGAGATACGCTGGAATGCTCTGTCTGCTTTGTGTTGGAACACGGGAGCCCCTAAGTCTAAGTAAGCTAATGTCTATTGAAGAAGCTGCAAAGCATAACGTCAGTTTATTGCTCCTTATACTCACATTATCATTTTTCTTCACACAATAAGAATGTCTTAGCTCATCTATTGCTCAGGATGAGCATCGAGTGGATGACAGGACCTAGACAACACTTGTCACAGTTATCTGAACTGAAAGACTGAACCACGCAATACAGGAAACACTGTCTGGCACGGTTATTTCAGGAAAAAATATGACTTTCAATTCCAGCAGTGCTGGGAACGTCAGTTCCGATCATTCCGTCACAACTTCCCACCTCTTGGGTTTATTTGTACTTGTCACATAGATTCAGCGTGAATGGCGTATTTGAGCGATATCAACAGTTATCCCAGGTAACAACTGACATACAGATGAACAGGCCTCCCCGAGAGAAGCGGCTTTTGTCCTACATGTGTAATTCAATTGACATTCCATCAATCTTCCTGGGCCATCAAAACTAACTGTGTCACTGGACTGACACTACAGAAATTGAATTTCCCCTCTAATACGAGCCTGAAATGACAAAGGTTCAACCCCTCGTCGTTACGGAACTGTAAAGTGTTGCATCGGGTGATAACGGGGATGCTGAACTTTGCAAAATGCTGAGAAGACTGTAATTTAGACTGACATTTTGATTGACTTGCATGTTTTATGCCTGTTGAAGGACAATAATCCGGCGGCCTTGCTTTGTAGTAGCATATGGTGGGAGGGGCACTGATGGGTTTGAGCATGGCTAAGTTAGACACGGATGACGGCTCATGTTTTCTTTGACATACACGATTACGGTCTCTAGTCCTCACCTCAGTTGAGTCAACTATTTAGTGCTTCCCATTACATGCAGTCAGTTGCAAGGGAGAAACTTTTTTGTACATATTGGGTACAACTTGAGGGGATTATATCAAAGATATATTTCTTTTGGTAACAGTGTTATCAAATCAGCAAATGCATGGTGATTTTCCAACAGAAGTTGTCTTATGCTTAGGTCTAATATTACATAAGTTTCATAAACTCAATTGAGAGCCAAATCACATTTTAAAGAACTGTAACTTCTATTTTTGTCTTTGATAATCCTTATATAACAGTTTTTTTTACGTACAAAGCTTTTAAGCATCTACACTCAAATCTTTAAATTCTTGTGTCCGTTTTTAAAAATTATAGAAAGATGGTGCTTATGTTTTCTTGATTTCATCTGCAAAAATTTAGCAGACATGGTGGAGACATGTTAACAAGAGGCTTTCCTAGCCACTTTGTCTATAGTACATGTTGAGCCACGTAATGCCGAAAAGAAATGAATCTCAGGAACTCAGCTCAGTTCCTGAATGCCAAAGTGTGCTCAATCTGATACAATCTTATGACCTAATCTGCCCCATACATACATACATATAAACCATGGAAGAAGCTGCAGTGGTCGAAATACTTTTTTTCAGCGCTCTGCAATATTGCAGAAGAGTCAAAATTTTGTTCTGCAATTTGGAAATACTCTCTGCAAATACACAAGCCTCCATACTACAATCTTGCAGGTTTATAAGCATGAACTATTGATTAATATGCAAATTAGTGAAGACAAATGTTTTGAAGTCCAAAAGAAACAAAAGATAGACAAGTCAAGACAAAGTTGATGCAAATTAGTGAAGAAACTCCTGTTGTTTCAGAATAGGAGCTTCAGTGTTGTCTGTCCTTGGGGCCAAGAGCGCCAAATCCCAAGTGCCAATTTTTTCTTCTGCAAAACTGCAGATTGTATAAATTTTTCTTCTGCAATCTTGAAAATCTATCTGCAGATTGCAGACTGCAGACAGGTATTTCGAACACTGAGCTGTTTTTATCAGCAGTATCTTTAGATTGCTTCTATGGAATAGTACCAAAAGGCTTTGGCCTGTCTTATGGATAGGCTAGGTTTGAGTGAGTGTGCATGTGGTCTTATGTAACTGTCCACATCCAACCTGTGTGTGGTCATGTGTAACATCCACATCCACTTTAGTAATTAAATGTAGACTTTTTTTCGGG
>NW_017804020.1:1415133-1509646 GCF_001625305.1 Branchiostoma belcheri | reverse complement strand
TCGTCGTTACGGAACTGTAAAGTGTTGCATCGGGTGATAACGGGGATGCTGAACTTTGCAAAATGCTGAGAAGACTGTAATTTAGACTGACATTTTGATTGACTTGCATGTTTTATGCCTGTTGAAGGACAATAATCCGGCGGCCTTGCTTTGTAGTAGCATATGGTGGGAGGGGCACTGATGGGTTTGAGCATGGCTAAGTTAGACACGGATGACGGCTCATGTTTTCTTTGACATACAAGATTACGGCCTCTAGTCCTCACCTCTATGGAGTCAACTATTTAGTGCTTCCCATTACATGTACATGCAGTCAGTAGCAAGGGAGAAACTTTTTTTGTACACATTGGGTACAATTTGACTGGATTATATCAAAGGTATATTTCTTTTGGTAACAGTGCTATCAAATCAACAAATGCATGGTGATTTCCAACAAAAGTTGTCTTATGCTTAGGTCTAATATTACATAAGTTTCATAAATTGAGAGGGAAATCACATTTTGAAGAACTACATGTATACAGTGTTCTCACCAGGATTTTTTCACAGCATAGGGGTCAGGTACAGAAGGGCAACTTTCGCGGCGCAAGTCGCATATTGAGCCTAAAAATTTTGAAACTCATAACACCCTGAGACACTATTTCTCACTTATTGGGGGACAGATTTTGTAAAGTTATGGTTTTCCCTTTACTATAGCTTCAATCTAAAGTTATATTTTCATTTTTTGTAAGATTTATGAAGGCTCCCCCCCAAAAAAACACCCCTATGCTGCTTGAAAGACAGCATAGGGGTCCAAATCACAGCATAGGGGGTCCAAATCACAGCATAGGGGGCCCCTATGCTCAAAAGGCCTGGTGAGAACACTGCATGTATAACTTCTATTTTTGTCTTATTATCCTTATATTAACAGTTTTTTAAATGTACAAAGCTTAAGCATACACTCAAAATTTAAACTTCTTGTGTCTGTTTTTAAAAATCATAGAAAGATGGTGATTATATTTTCTTGATTTCATCTACAAAAATTTAGCAGACATGGTGGAGACATGTTAACAAGAGGCTTTTCTAGCCACTTTGTCTATAGTACATGTTGAGCCACGTAATGCCGAAAAGAAATGAATCTCAGGAACTCAGCTCAGTTCCTGAATGCCAAAGTGTGCTCAATCTGATACAATCTTATGACCTAATCTGCCCCATACATACATACATATAAACCATGGAAGAAGCTGTTTTTATCAGCAGTATCTTTAGATTGCTTATATGGAATAGTACCAAAAGGCTTTGGCCTGTCTTATGGATAGGCCAGGTTTGAGTGAGTGTGTATGTGGTCTTATGTAACTGTCCACATCCAACCTGTGTGTGGTCATGTGTAACAATCCATATCCACTTATAATAAGTAATACATGTAGACTTTCGGGATTGTCACAAGTCATAATTTTACTTCTGCATGTTCCAAAGACTTGTAAAAAATCTCATGAATGTAGCTGGCAAAACTTAAGATTTATACCATACACTATATCAAGTAGTCAGACTTGGTTGCTGAGTGAATTGAAATATACTGACTTCCAGCTTCCCTCCACTTGCTTACTCAATCTTTGTGCACAGCCTACAGGCTTGAACAATTCTTTAACTGTCGCCCCCCAGATGAGACTTTTGTTTTCCACAAGTCAGCAAGGCTGAGGCACCAGACAAGGTGGAGACAACTGCAGCTCAATCAATACAAACTGCTGCCTCAGATTTCTCCAAGGAATACAGTCACTGGAGATCTGGGTTCAGACAATCAGAATTCAGGCTTGCTTTTCAGGACGTTCAGTTTTGGATTGTGTGATACTATCTAGTCGTAATATATATTTAGCCAACTGTGATATGTGGTGACTGATGAAATACATGTAGCTCCTGAGTATCAACCAAGTGTGTGTTGAAATATCATTTTGATCCGATTACATGTAATTATTCTTTCAAAAGAGTTAAATCTCCTCCCCAAAGATTGTTACTTCCGTTGCCACTTCTGCCTACTTATAAGCACTTGTTGAGCTCTCCTGATTGGTCAAAGTGGCACCTTGTATGAGCATGAACTGACCTGATTGGTTAATGTTTTTTTAAACAAAAATGTCTGACAGTCTAGTACATTGTACATGATTCCAGTGTATACTGACTGAATGATCCCAACTTCAGACAAAGCTGAGTTCTGTATTCTCGTCTTGATACTGCAGCCCAGGCTTGATATTGCCGACACTTGTCTGAAGATGTGGGTACCGAGGCTTTGACAGATTTGGAGAAGCTGAAGAAAGCACTATTCTAAACAAAAATCAATATTTTTGCCTTCTGGAGTCTCTCTCCATTATACATTAAAAGATATGAAAGGAAGAGAAAACACTTTGAAGACGATATGTTATCATCATGCACCAGTCATGCTCTAATGTTTATTCCAAGATCATGCTCTGAAGTATTTGTTCTAACTTCTTCTTAGCCTTATTTCAATGGTTTTCAGTTTTTTTCCCCATTTTTGAAGTGCCATGGTTCCTTTCTTGGGCAAACTACATGTATATTAGTGTAAGACTGCTGGCTTCTTGCATGTACATGTATCTAAATGAGTAGATCAACCCCCCCCCCCATCCCCCAAAAATACAAACAATTCAGTCACTAAAGAACATATCTTCCCCGTCACCTTTACACCAGTGACAAATGTATTACAACCTACACTCATATTAGAAGACCCAGCCCTGACTTCTTTGTGAACTTCAGACATGATGGATAACGGACAAGTTGGAATATGAGGTCAGGCTACCAGAGATGGGTCTCTTGGGCCAGGCTAGGCGTCAGCAGTGCATGATAACAACCGAGTGGCATTTAGTCAGATACCATGTCGAGCCAATAAGCATTATGCAAGAAACGTAGGAGCCCAAAGTTCCTGTTCTGTCATGAGGAAACGAATTTCTGAAATCATATTCAGATTGGAGATAATGTAAAGAGCATGACAGGAATGCATGCAAAAATGCCCTTACAGGGGGTCAATGAGATGATCTGATTTAAGTCAGTCTTAATCACACAGCCTAGAAATTACCATGCAAAGAAGACGTATAAAGCAAAGCTAATATGACCTTTACTACTTTCCCTGAGGTCCAGCTCTGTCAATCACGAATGCCTCCTGTTAACTTGAGAAGAACAGATGATGAAAAAAAACTTGAGAAGAACAACTTGAAATCAATTTATGTGCATACTTTGCATCATAAGCTGGCAATATATTATTTCGCACCTTCAAGCTCAAGCCTGAAAGAAGAAGAAAGCCATCACTCTGAAAACCTGGAGTGAAGCCAAAAAACGATTTTCAAGTTTTTGGCAGATCCTTTGTCTTGCCATGTGAGACTAATATTTACCCACCACTAGCCCCTCCCTTCCCCCACCCCAATCCACCAAAATTCTAGATTGTCTACCTGGAAACTATTTTCATGGGCAAAATGTGGCACCAATAACAAAACAATGCTAATGATCATCAAAGGCAGAAATGTATGTAACGTTATACACTGGGTCTTTGTGTGTCAAAAACAACAAATTAGATTAAGACATAGTTTTAGCTAACTAATACACTTTTCCAACTAGACATGCTTGTAATATGTTTGATCTGGAAGGAAAGTGTTGAATGTTTGCTTGCTTACGGCCCAAAGCTCATTACCTCTATCATCACCAGAGAGAAATCACCTCCGCCATGGTAGCTGAAGCTGAACACATTAACGTTCACTGATAACAGCACCTTCCTTGTCTCAAACCACCAGAAGATTACATTTACAACGCAGACCGAGCAGCAAAAATAGATGCCTCAGCTTTCATAACGTCTCCATGCATGCATGCACACGGAGCAGGAGAGGTGAAGTGGAAATCATCGCAAAAATGACTTTTATTTGGCATGGCTGCCGGAGAGCGCCGGGATCAGCTTCTAATGACTCTGGGGGTTATATAAGGGACCTCTGGTCCACATTAAGGCATTTGTACTTGCATCTCATGGACTTACTAGCTTTTAGCATCTTACAGCAAAGCCGTAATGAGAAATGTTGGGTTTAATCCAACTCCCAGGGTTCAAAGCATGCGGGAATGTTACAGCACACTTTATAGGTTTTAGGTCACCTTCAGATGCCTTTCCTTTTTACTGCCAGTCTCCTTAATGTGCTTTGAGGGAAACGAGTCAGCCATGGGGGACTACAAACTTTTCTTGAAAAGAAAAGAAAAGGTGAAGAAGGTCATACGAAGGAGACTGTTTTATGTCAAGCACATTTAGAGTTGCTATTCGTTATTACATTCAATGACTGCACTGGTTGTGTTTCAACTTTGCAATGAGTACACTTGCAATGCAGTAGCATGTAATGTACAGAACCAAGCCAATGATTCTTTCACTACAATCACTTCCAACTAATTATTCCTGCTGATTCCCAGACTGATTGACTTTGCAGCAAAAATTCCAATGTAAAAGTTTGTAACTTTTTTGGTTGCTGAAATACAGTCATGATTATTTAACTTTGACCAACTATCATCAAGACATTCTGAACATGCCATAGTGAAAAAATCAGATACTCACAGTCGCAGCTTTCTTTACTAGATAGCCAATATACCGAGCCTTGTACATTAAATTTGTATGCAAACAAGAAGTAAATGTATCCTAGTCTCAAACTACTAGCAACCTGTTGACACCTAAATCTCAAAGTGGACAGACAAAAACCTTGTAGCAATTGATTGAAGATAGGGAAATCCCCTTTTGATATAGTATTAAATGGTACAATACTGGTGGATGTAATTGTCAGTGACAACTAGTTAAAAATATGTATTAATCAATACAAAGTCCTGTATAATTAAATTCCAGCTAGTTCTGCTTACAAATATGAACAAAAAAAATTGGAGTGAATAATCCTCCATGCATTGTGCTAATTTGTTGTTCTATTTAAGACTTCGCGATAAAATACACTTGTCTGTTCTGATACAGAACCCAACTGTGCAGCTGGGAGAAGTAATCAACACCTGCTGTGCTGGGGATTGCCTGCCTCATATTTGCTGTAAACAATTCTATATGTATTACCCTGCACTCTTTTTATTCTTCCCCTATGATATAAATTGATGGTACATTTAAGCTAAATTGCATTAACCACCTTTGACAAGTTGTTTGGAACTCTCATCACCACTTCACATTATATGTTGAAATGCTGTAGGAATATTCAGAAAGCAGTTATTCTGCAGTTTGAATACACTTTAATGCCCTTTAATACCTCAAATTCACCTGGAATTTTTTGAGCATGAATGGGCATAAATAGTTGGAATATAGCGAGAATTTCTAGAATGCATTTCAAATATCCAGGAGGATACAAATAATTTTCATTCAGACAGCATACCGGATCATTTCGCCTCTTATGTGAAGGGAGCCTTGCTTCATTTTGTAGCATACTATCACATAAATCTTTTTTTCTTTCATACTGTAAAATTATGATTAATACATGCATACATGGCATACATGTATATCATTTGTACTCTTCTTGACGGAATATTAATTGTGCTTCATCTTGAGGGTTTAAAGGATCGTAAAAAAAATCTTGAATGAATCATTGCCTGACAACAGAAATTTGCATGGGAAATGAAGCGCAAAATTTGTGCGGTGTTTGCCACTTGCTGCTTCCTCTGGAGGGTTCTGATTTACAGCAGATGCCTCAGGATGTGTGTGACTTCTAATTGTGACTCGCTTTAATTTCATTTGTGCCACCCCTATGCAGCTATATTGCCAGATTGGCTGCCGTAAAGTTGAGGTTCCCACAGGACCGCAATAAAAGAAAAAGAAAAACAATCCATCTACAATCTGGGCCCACCTCTGCCTTAGTCAGCAGTTTTGTAGTGAATCTCCTCATGTGCCAAAGGGCTTGGTGCCACAGGGGTTAGGTATCACATTCTAGGCTCGAACTACTTTTTTTTCTGCACACCTACACTGGTGCAAGCTACATTGAAAAAAATTACCTACACCATACAACTTTTACCTGCACCACTCAGAATTCCAGAATAAGAGTATGGATCATACTAAACACTGGTGCAGGTAGGCATCAGAAATACCTGCACAGCTCCAATTTTACCTGCACTAACCTGCATATACCCTGTACATGGACCGGTGCAGGTTAGGTGCAGGTAGGCATCAGAAATACCTGCACAGCTCCAATTTTACCTGCACTAGCCTGCATATATGCAGGTGGTATTTCAAGCTGTGATATTCATCTGGATTAAGGCTTGACAAAATGGCTATACCTTATCCACAGATGCTGGAAACACCATTCCTCAAGTTCTGTGTTTGAGTAACCATACTGTCCTCAGAGAAAACATTACCGGGACAACTTCATCAATAGCACTCTTTCCATGGACAAAAGAATGTTAAATGTAAAATGGGGATTGAATGTACTTGTATCTGTGAATGACATTTACCCTTTAATGAAAAACCAGACGCCATATTTTCTTAAATGTCAGCTTATGGCGCTCTCCCAAAATTGGTGCACCAACAAAAAAGTTCAAATCATTCAAACGGGGATAGAATATCAAGAAGTCAACACAAATTGATTTGTGCTGTTTATTGATATTATGGAAATGCAGGCACCAACTTTAGAACTAAATCCGTGATATGAAATTTCACCTCTGTCTTTAGGTACATTAATTCTACGGATTTTCGGCTACACAAGCATTGTGATATGCACTAAGAATAAGAATAACCAATTTTCTTGTGGAACATTTGAACTCCAATGCACAACGTCTAGACTGAAACATTTCACATTAGGCAGAAATCCTAGCAACTTAACCTTGCACCCTCACATGGATGTTCCGACTGAAAGAGCAGCCAAATTTGGAGCCTCTGATTAATGAGGCTTATTTTATTTGTGGGGATGTGTAGGTTCGCGGGTCCGACACGCACACATTTCTACAGCCCCTCATGTTTACCAAATGAGCCTGTTTCCTGCAGGTCACTGAATGTATTGCCGAACACGTCACCATGTGGTTAAAAATGTACCCATTTGCCTCACTGCTCGAACTCCTTCCTTGGCTCATTAACTGTCTCGTTAGGGAGAACGAGCTCATGAATATGTTCACATAGGATCAAAATCCCAATATGTGAAATACCGCTACCCTTTGCAATTGGTTGCTCATTTGCTCCTACATCTCTAACACTGCAAGTATGGAAGAAAACAAAGCAACACTTTTTTGTTTTGTTTCAATGGTGGCCATAGGGTCAAATAGTTTTCTATCATTTGCCTGATCTGATGGACCGAGAATGAGTCTGCACAATGTCAGCTGATGATCCGAAAATCTATTCTCATCTGATGTCTACCCCTAATGATGAGAAGTTGAAGAACAAATCTGCTGGGAACTACCTACCTACCAAACTGTGGTTAGAATACTGATTACCTGGTGTACAAGAATGACTTTGGAGTTGGACACAAGGCATCTAAAATGACATTTCAAGGTTGTGAATTTTCTGTGAATTCTAAAAAAGTCTGGTACTGAAAAAAGTGTCCTGATCATGACTCTATAATCCTAAAGGTAAAGAGGGAGAAGAGAGAATATCAAACACGGTTTACAATTCATATTGTATTTAAAGTATCTTAGGAAGTCATTATGGGATATCTCACTTGGAAAGCCTTTCAGCACCAAGGAAAACGCCCCCCTCCCCCATCATCATCATCAATATGGCCTTGCTGGTACTGGACATACAACTACACATAGAAGTCCTAGTCCTACACATCTAGAAGTCCTCATCCTTATTTTTCACTTCTTTAAGGTTCCTAAACAATATACAACGAAAAAAATACCCAAGCAACTGGATAGCTTTTCATTACCTGGAGGTCTAACCTTCATTGGCATTACTAAACAATAAGTGACCTTGGTTCTACCCTTTGATACATGTATTCCTCTTCATGTCATTTTACACATAAAAATAATCCCTGACTTTAAAGTATCATCATTACATCTTACAGCAGTTGGGAATATTGCCATTAGAGGGAGGGCTCTCTGGCATTCCATAACCTTCTATCCAAACCTGAATATACAATGTTAGACATGCAAGCTAAATCACCCTTCTTTTTTCTCTAGGTTCGTGGGAAAGCAGCTTGTCTGATAATTATGATAACATTTTCATCTTACTTGCATGCGTCTATCATTGTGAGAATGGCCTCCAGGAAAATCCCCCATTAAATTTCTCACTTCATGCAACTCCTGGCAGGAAGGAGATAAGATTCAGAGTCGTTGCCGGGATGGCACACGTCCCCTGTGTCACACATATCATCACATCGCAGCGGGGTGCGCCGGCATTACAGCAATACCTCCCCAACAGCACAGCCACCTTTATGGCAATCTACATTGTCTTTCCAAAATAAGACGGAACTCAAGCTGATTCTTGGGATCTCCTGGAATGACAATACAAGTGTGTGGAGGAAGGTAGGAGTTGCTTTACATTCAGCCCCAAGGCAAAGAAGTCACAGGATACAATTTTATGCCTGCTTGTCGTGCTGATACAGGCAATTTACCATTCCTCCGAAAGGAAGGAGCTTTTCCAAAGCTTTTGTTAACAAGTCATCACTCAAGTTACCTTCACTGCAACTCCTGACAGATAAAGGAGTCAAGTTTTTCAATCAATAGAAGAAAGAAAAGAAATATAAATGAAATCCCACAAATGAGGACCTCATGATTTTGTGTTTAAGACCAACAGCATTACACATGTGCCTCCAGCAATACTGCTATCATCAAATCATCAACATCATAACGCCAACCTTAATTATATTTTACTCCATACCATGGTAAGAATGAAATATATCATTTTCTTTGGTGTTTCTTTTCTTCCCTTTTCCCTCTCTTCTGCATGAACATGTTAATTGTCTCTCTGAAAGGCTGCCTTCATCCCCTTCCCTTTTTCTGACCCAACAAAAGCAGGCTTGTAGGAGAGGTGTACATTTGTAACTCCCTCCGTGGCATGACTCCCTCTGCTGCATTAGAGAACCTTAGCCCATGTAAAAAAATGCACATCAGCACTTTCTCCAAGAAGTCAGCGAAAAAAAATCTATTCAAATAATTTTTTTATTGTTTTTTTTAGGGGCCATTTGTCCAATAATGTATATTTTGGGCATTTGAGCCTTGCTATTACACCCTATGGATCTGAAATTTGGTGTAATGGTGCCTTGGAGATATGCCTACAGTCCATTCTTGCCCGGGGTCAATGTAAGAAAATTCCCTTTTGGAGAGGAATCATATTGTGAGCAACATTCTGCAAAAGGTTCATATGGAATAGTCCATTTTGGAATGGGGAGGGGGATGGAGTGAAATATACTGTACTTGCTCCCGAGCACGTCAGCCTTTCTAGTCTGTTACAGGATTTGTCGGCTAAATAACAAATATAGGACGAATTTAATGACATTTTCATCCTCTGTAAAAGTGTAATAGAGTCTCAAGATCCTCCTGGAGGCAGTTATTATCACCTACCATACTGCTGGGTATTACCAATCCCTCCAGGCTACCTCATCCTGTATGTAACAACATGCTGCAATTTTACTGGAGCTCATATGATCAATAACAGCTCTTCAATAATTTCTTGTACAATCACTTTCTATGAAATGACACCATCTGGCTCGAAACAAAATGTCCTTCGTAAGAGATTAATAATTTCTGAACGTATTGAACAAGGGTGATAAGATATATCCTTTATCATTTCTCATATGAGTTTGCTTTCCTTCTCACATGAAGGCTTTCTCGTTATTTGTAACTCCGCCAATTGATGTTGACAGGCCGGGACTGAGGAAGTAATCTCGAGCAGTAAGTGGTCCAAAGTAACCTTTTGCAATCTCAACTGTAATTGCCAGAAAAGCACTTGAAATTCTTCATGGAGTCAAGATGAATACCGGCGTCACTTTTGGTATTAGGAAGCCATGGAGCTTAATCAAGTTCAATTTCATGGTAAGGCTGGCACATAATTGTTAGGCAGAAAGTATGACAACACAATGCAGCAGAATAGCTCAGATTTTCTTTCTTACATCCACCAACATGATACACTTTTCAAATGAATTGTTACGCTAACATCTCACCTGGAGGGGGGCTCTTGCAGCAAGCATTGTATACTTTTAATCTCTATTTTGCTTCCCAAACAACATACTCACGCATTTGACAAATTTATGGCATTTCATATCCATACACAATCAACACACAATTCCCATCAGTATTTCCCCGAGAGAACACACACAGACAGGGGCGGGATGTTGTTTCCATATTGCGCCCAGCTTGATTGCCGAATACTTCATGTCGCCGACAATCACGATGACATACTGCCACCGCACGGGGTGTCGGCAAACACCCTTCATATCAACCAAACACATCTCCTCTTTCTACCAAACCCTATTTGCCACGCACCACATACAACACCAGACACACTCACATCTGCATATCTGATGTCACCCATGCACGCTTCATAAGTTACTCTGACACCTTGAGTGTATGCCCTGCTTGTACTGTATTCAGAAAGCCACAAGATTTTGGGCCATTTGTCATATACTGATGGTTCTACACTAGGATAAAACCATACCCCAGTTAGAGATTACAATGTGACATGGTCCAATCATGAAATCTGACACTTACGTCATTGCCCAAGACCAGTTCGGAGTTGCTGACATATCTGCAGACGTCCGTTCTGCGGTGCGTGCACACGTTGTCATAGATACACCAATCACAGTTGAAGCTGCTGGACGTGCAACTGTAACAGCTGTAACAAACGTGTGCAGAGTATCATCAACAGCATCTAATTCTTAGCGACATCACAATGCGTTAGACTTTATCACATTTCCTTCTTCAATGCATGTAAAGTATTGACACAATCACAGCAAGAGGAGCAGGCTATCCCCTTTTTGAACATGATATAGGAAAATGTTTCTTCTGAAACCTGTTGCAAAATTGCAGGTGGGTCATTCCAGCTGTGGCAACTGAATTGCTACTGTAACAATAGACTCAGGAGATTAAGCTTTAATTCAAATCCAAACTGTGTGAAATTTAAACATGGAAAGGCTGAGATCCATGCAGTTTGTATGAATATAATTAACTTTATCTAACTGGACGAACCTGTTACATCAGAATGCAATTCCATGATACACAGAAATTGACTAAACATAATTGAATATAAGTTACTGTAGCACAAGAACAAAAAGCTTCTTTAGCCATTGTGGTATTTTTCTCTCTTTACAGAAACTTAAACAATCTTTCAAAGGATCCAGCTTGATACTTTGCCCACACATGTACATGTACAGATATGTACATGTGTGAAGGAAAGCAGTCACAGACGACATTTTAAAATCTCCTTCATGCTTCTAACTGTTGCACAAGAGGCCTCTTCCCTTCATGCATGCCGCAGGAATTTGAAGGATTTTTCGTACAATATCTTCCTCTTTCCTCGTGGCACTGACATCACCATGAAGCCTTATCTAAAGGTGCCCTTCAGCAAAATGTTGGCATGAGTCAGTGCTCCTTTGTCCTGCCATTGATCCATCCGAAATGACAGAGGTCAGCTGAGGCTACCACTGATGCAATGTTACTGTACCGTTACTGCAAAGTTTCCACAAAACGGCCATTAGGAACGGCCATGCCACTGCACGCACTGATAGGCAGCCTGACATTTTCCAAGGACCAGAAATTGCTACATTACTTCCCTACACCACAGTGACGGCATTTGGGCATGTTCGCTGGGATTGTCATATTTCACGCGGCACGCACCGGTGAAGCAGCTTCCTTTTCTTTTCCTCTCCGGCTCAAATTACAGCCGCAAAACTCTCAAGGAATCAATGTCGAGACATCTGTTTCATTCGGATCTGTTGATAATAAATCTCTTTAAATGATACCACGGAACTGAGCCATTTATCGTGAGAAATATTTCCAAAGTTGTAGATCGTCGATTGAGCAAATGATATTTCAGTTGGAACAGGACCCCTCATGCTCATGTTCTTGCAAATCTTGGTCCATTAAAAAGTGCAACGACAGGACACCCCTTGTGCGCATGTGGCCATAATTGGAGCACGCTGTTTACTTCTGTTTGCGGTGTCACAAAAGCCAATGTAGCATGTAAAACATAAAATGCTGCAGGACATCTTGACACAGCTGATTTTCATTTCATTAAGTGCTCTGTGAGGTGTAACAAACAATCTGCAGCAGATGTCTGTAGCAGTTGGTGAATCATATACAGCAGTCCCAGATGTACATGTTGTATTCACAACCACCTGTTCAGGGTAGCTATTTTACACAGTTGTCTGCACACACTTGTACATGGGCCTGCTATCACAGAGGATGGCAGGAACTTGTCCCATGGAAAATTGCTTTACCATAAGTCCCTACGCTTGATGTTTGGATCTGGTAAGACAATAATGGTCCAAAACCACATGGTGTGCTGATTTACAAACATCCCAGTGTGGTAATAATGACTAATTTTAAGCCCGGGAAAGACAATAAATGCACCTTCCTCCAAAACTACCAATTTTCTGTTGTCGGAACCATATCCTGGGATTTGCTCCTACTCCTGGTATCAAGTGCAATTTTCCCTCAAGGCTCTGATGTGGGCACTTAAAGGGATTCTGCATGTGACAATATTCCCAAAATGGAGTGTAATCATCTTCTCCAAGTAGAGGTTTAGGCTTACAGGCTTTCTTTTTTGCACTGGAATCTTTTTTTAAGCCAGCCCAACATGGTAACTGCCTGGCTACAGGACAATGCCCTCCCCACCAAAACATCTGCTTGGAGATTTTGGAATCATACATCATAAAATGATACCACTTACGATGCGTGTACGTTGCATTCATAGAAGGTGAAGTTGGTCTTGACGAACTTCTGGTTAGTCTCACTTGCCAGCAGAAAGAGGTCCGACACCAAGTTGTCTGGAATACAAGAGGAAAGATATATTTTCATTGTATTTCCTAATGTTACAGACATATTTTCAAAAAAGCAACATATTTGAAAAGTTTCTAGTACTTGTAGCTAATATTAAAATTTCCATGCACTGCAGAAAAAAAGGCAATTGCTGACGTCACACAGTCATGCAGAAAAATCATGTGTGGAAAAGTCCCGTGTCTACAGCACTTGGGCCAGATTGCTGAATAAGATAAGGAGATTCAGTAAAAAATTCCAGCAAGTCAAATTCTTCTGAACTGATGTTTATTTCTTCTTATGCCAATGCCATTTACCATCTTAGTAGAACTTCCAGGCTAAGCCAGCTTAGGTTAAGTATGAACTATGGGAACAACTCAGCGGGCGCACAATCCTCCAAGGAAGTTTAGGGTGTTAAGAATTTCTTCTGCAATTTGCAGATAAAATTTGCATGACCCTCAAAATCAATAACGGGAACAGCGACGGCAATCAAGGAGCCTGATTAATTTCTTCCCGAGCTGCCGTTTGACACCGTGACAAGTTGTCCTCCACTCTCCAAAAGGTAAAGTGCTAAAAACGAAGGTCACAAAAATCAATTACAGTCAATCAGTGGAGGAACCGAAATTCATTTTCTTCGGTAAAGAACAGTGCTTGGTGACTGTGTGCCCTTAGGATACTCTATAGAGTGACAGATAGCATCAATTTTATTCCAATATTGCAAGAAAAAAGCCAAGATGTATGAAGGCAAACTCATCCATTATGTGCTTTGCTTTATAAAAGGTTGATCAATTGCATATTCCCTAACTTTTCACCATACATATTCAACACCGTGTCTCCCATTTGCAGTTCAATATTCCTGGATGTTTCGTCAGTCAAGCCGAAAATTTACAATCAACAGGAATGATGGTTGAGGACCGAGGTACCCATGTCTCTCGAGATTGGAAATTTATTATATATGTTAGACGTATACAGCAATATTTAATCAAGAATTTAAAGTAAAGAAAGAAATCAATGGAATTTCCATTTAATATGGCCTTCACTGTGAAATGTCATTGAAACTTAACGTTAAGTTTGTGAGTTTTGGGTAGAACTATGATAAAACAAAGATTCTTGTATATATGATTTGTAATATGGTTATATCAAGACAATAGCAGGAAAAATAAAATATGATAAAAGAATTATACAAGCAAGGTTCAAGACAAGCAAATTTTGCTTGCGAGGAGCTTCTTCATCAGATACAACAGTATTGGTGATATCTTTTGTCATTGCATATACCCCCCCCCCCAACAGACAAATAATGGTCTGTCACTGGATATCCTGCTACTTCTCGGATATAACACTTCCAGCCACATGAGGGCAAACCAAAGTGTAGTACTCATCCTCTACAGCTCAAACAGAGGTTGGGCCATACATGTTGTTAAGTGGGACCCTGACTAAGCTCTTCCTGCCGATATCAGTCACTCAGTTGTCAATACTGGATCCAAGCTGTCAGTCAAGGGGGAAATTTGGCTCTAAGGTAGGGGGAGAGGTTACCGGGCCAACCATTCGTCTTCCCTTACAGGTTTCCCAGCCACACCTTCAGTTCTGCTTATAAACAATTTACATGGAAATGACAGTGGAAAATCTATACAAAACTGTCTTCAGCAAATTGCAGTGTGTTCTGTAATACAGCATACATGTAGGTGACAGGCTACTGGTCTGGTAGATTCATCTGTCTTTCTGTTATTTCAGGTTATTTTGCTCATGATGGACAATGCCCAATCCACCATCTTTGACAGACAAAATTGGCATTAAACTAAGCTTATTCTACCAGCAAAAGTTGCCCCTCAAAATGCAGGCTATAGCATTTCAGAGGGTCAAGATCTCAAAATTTTCCCATTGAAAGCATGCAATTCCCCCCTCCCACAAACCCCAAGGATTGTCACCCCCATGCCTTTGGCACTAGATCTGATGTTAGGTAAAAAAATTCAGATGACAGAAAAAAATTTCAGGCTGGCTAGAACATTGTGACAGACATACACGAGTTTCTCACAGTCACAGTGACATAGTACTAGTATCGTCCTTGGGGACATGTGTCAGCCGAGAAGTGCCAAAGCCAGGGACATGATAATGCCATGATCTATGACCTGTTTTGTACACTGGTCACAGAGATCTATAGCTGATACACTGGTCATCGTTTTCTGAGGTAACTTATGGTTTCTTTTCAAGGTTCCCCCCCAGAGATCTATGCTTTTGGTAAGCAGCCATTTCTCAGAGTCGTACGCAGTGACTGTGAAATTGAACGGGCATTGGAAATGACTGGCGTTATCTTGGTACATGTAGGGTAGTTCCAGCACATAGATGGGACAATACCAGGGAACAACTGGCTTCATATTGATGTATAATAAAAATGCTGTCCAACAACAAAGTTGAGTAGTTTGAGAAGGGGGTAAAACAAAAAAAGGAGGACTTGGGCCAAAGAATACAAAATCAAAGAATAAAGAAATAAATTTAATAGACATGGGATTTGGGCGGTGTTAGAAGAAAGTTCAAATTCAGTATTCACCCTTTTTTCTGAATGATGCAATGAAAAACTGAGCTGCTGGCTTTATGTTGGCCTTTACATGTACTGCGTGACAATGTCGTGAAAAGACTGCTCGTAATTTGCACGACAGGATGCTGCTGCTGGCATGGGCTGTAAAACGGTGTTATGAAAAAGTCTAGCTTCCCTTTCGAGCATGAAAATGCCACAGGATCAGTGGACACATGTTGACACACACATGTACAGCACTGCATGGAAATGTCATAGAAAGGTTATCTCTCCCTCCTTGTCATAATTCATATTGATGTCATGTCACGACATAAGCTAAGTTTGAAATGCCTCCCCATCTATTATCATGATATAGCCAATATAACTCCCATCAATCTTCAACACAGTAAACATCTTCCATCAATTCACTAGACAGGAGTTAGGCATGTACGACTCAAATGTGTGTTTCATTGAACAAGTCTCAACTCATTTTATGTTTCAGAACAGTATCAAATTCTTATCAGAGTTAAGCCAACACATTTATGTCAACAGGGCTACTACATGTACTCCACATCAACTATTCAGGAGGTTCGACACACTAGCTGATGGGGAAATGAAATAGAAGGGAAAGGAGACCAAAAAAAATCTTCTTGACTGCACTTCCTAAAATTCCGCATTCTCTTTTTAGCGAACGCCCACGAAAGCCCACCAATTGTCGCACGAATCTTAAAATTTTTGGTGTGGTCATGTCCAGAGTGTGCTCGCGGGTGTCCATGCCAAGTTTGAAGCGAATCCATCGAGCCGAACTTAAATAAATCGAAATTTACTGTTTTTTTTCTCTTCTTGGCGAACGCCCACTTTACTTCCGGGTTCGCTGCGAACGCCCACTACTCTTGGCAAAATTTCGGCCCTCGCGCAACGCCGGCAAAATCCACCACCACAAATATGTTCCTATATGCCTCCCCCTGCATTTCTGACAAGTTCCCGTGCTTTACGAGCTTTTAAAGTACCCATTTTTTGACAAAATATGCGCTGCGACGAGCTCGCCGCCTCCGCGTATACGTTCCACCTGGTCACGTGACTTGCGGGCGGGGACTGTTCGCTAATTTCATGATCAGCGGGAGGGAGGAAGGGTTGCAGAAAAACGCAATCTACCGCACAAAAAGGGCAGAATGTCGTCTTTGTAACATCAAACATAAATGATTTCCTTTCCTGCATAATTTTCACCACGGTTATTATTATAAATAAGCTGCGATATCACAGACATAGTGTTGCACAATTGATACACTTCTCAAACCAGGGATTTCATACAACTGTATCAGGTTACCTGCAGCACGCACCTTCCAGTCGCCGGCGGTGTGGACAACAATGTAACCGCTTGTTGCATAATTATTTATATATTCCATATATATATATATATACCCTCTGGTATACATGTGTGTGCGTCATATTATGTAAGAATTTTTTTTGCATAACGTTGCGTGTCTATAGTTCAGCAGAACAATTTTACAACATACTAATTGTTGCCAGCGTTGCCACTGCTAGAACCATGGAGTTATACTCCATGCTGGAACCGACAGATGCTAGTAATCCCAAGCAAGTGCGTCTCTAACCAACGACGTATAAAACCCGCTCTCTGCTATTTACGTCACGACTGAGTAGCCAACTTCGCGGGAGTGAACGTCGTTTCGCCGACGTCTGTTGAAAAAATGACTAAACGAACTAACGATGACGTCTGTGCAAGGTCCTCCTGCCGTTAGAGTTTTGTCTGGATCAAGATATGTTTGCACATGTCACTCGCATTAGACTAGCGACAGGATATTTCTTCCCATAAACAGTTACAGCAAGTGACAGCGAGCTAGGTAGCATACCATATGCCTAGGTCACAATTCAAGAAAGGGGCCCGCTCGGCGCGTGTTCGGCGTGTTTTTTGGCACTACCGAACGGGACCTGGACGGAGACCGGCGGGCTTCCCGACGGCTGCCGGCCTATTTTTGGCCCCGCGCGGTCGCCGAATCGATTTTAACTCAGAGTTAAAAACACTTCGGGCCCCGTTCGGCGAAATACGCCGAAGCGACGCCGTAACCTCACTGCCCGGGACCCGTCGGGCGGCCGAACAGGCACCTGCCTAAGATTATGACGTCACATGTGCTGATCAGTGCATCAGATGGTCAGGAAAAGGGGGTTATAGGGAGCATATATAAACTCCTGCCTCAGACTACGTCGCACAGTTCACCACGTGTGTGTTACATCGTGTACTTGTGTGTGTTACAACTTGTATTTGTGTGTCAGAATGTCGAAGGGCAAGGGAAAACAGCCGGCACGGCTCTCTTGCCAACTTCATAAAACAGATCATAACAGGAATAGAATGTGTCTGACATTATCTCTTGTTACATCATATGCCTTCGTAATAAAATGGAATCAGAAGTTATTGGCATTTATTTTCAGTCCAAATTTCAACAGAAGTAACGATATTCAGTGGTTTTATTGCTCAATAGCAAGCTGCCACGGCACACTTCCTGCGTCACTGCTGAAGTACTTCCTGCGTCACTGTTGAAGTACTTTCGAAAGTAGACCCTCGGTTACTTTTGCGACGCACCAGTTCTGCCTGCCTCTCTTCTTCAGCTACCAATGCCAGAAGACCTATACGTATAGGTTGTCACCAATTTCAATCTCAGACGGGCTTGTAAGTTGTTTGCAGGTTGCACTGAACGCTGCATCGCCAACTTCAGTCTACTCTTTACTTGACGTGTACTCTTTACTTGAAGTTAACGGTAGTACCACACGCCGCACGGGTCAAGACGGGCGACTGACCGGGCACTGGACGGGTCCCTGACAGAAACTGGCGGCAAAAGTTTATGAATATTAATGAGAGCCGCCGGCCGGAGCACAAGCAGGCCCCGACAGGGAGCCGTAAAGGAACATTTAATTGTGACCCTGACAGTACGGCGCACGCTCGGCGTCATGACGCCGGCCGGCGTCTACGCCGAGGACATGCCGAACGGGCGCCGTTTCAAATGTGACCTAGGCAATAGAAACAAAGAATAGTCTTGTACAAAACATACATTCTCCTAGTACACAGCAATGTTTTGTATGAGTACAATATGAAAAGAAAAGATTCAAATGTAAGTAACAGGAGGTATACATGAGAATTCTTGCTCCGTGAATCAATGTCAAATGCATGGCAATCGCCATATGTTAATCCATATACTAGTACATTGTATACATTAATAAAGATGGAGAGAAAATACTGTGTGCAAAATTGATATCACTTCGCCACTTTAGGACATAAAGTTGATGGGGGAAGGAAAAGAAATTTTCGTTCTTCAAACATAATCAATGGCAATTCTCATTCATGTACAGGGGAATTGGAATAACTTGAACAAAACACCAAAGCTATTTCTGAAGCATTTTAACATCATGCCACAGCTGATGTCATAAAACTCCACACTTCCAGTAGATCTGGTTACTACTCAAATCATATCCTTCTATACTGTGTTTTCATATATTTCTCATTAGATTGTTTTATGTACTTACTGATTCCAATACATGCATTCACCTAGTCACGAAGTAGACACCGCCGGCGACTGGAAGGTGCGTGCTGCAGGTAACCTGATACAGTTGTATGAAATCCCTGGTTTGAGAAGTGTATCAATTGTGCAACACTATGTCTGTGATATCGCAGCTTATTTATAATAATAACCGTGGTGAAAATTATGCAGGAAAGGAAATCATTTATGTTTGATGTTACAAAGACGACATTCTGCCCTTTTTGTGCGGTAGATTGCGTTTTTCTGCAACCCTTCCTCCCTCCCGCTGATCATGAAATTAGCGAACAGTCCCCGCCCGCAAGTCACGTGACCAGGTGGAACGTATACGCGGAGGCGGCGAGCTCGTCGCAGCGCATATTTTGTCAAAAAATGGGTACTTTAAAAGCTCGTAAAGCACGGAAACTTGTCAGAAATGCAGGGGGAGGCATACAGGAACATATTTGTGGTGGTGGATTTTGCCGGCGTTGCGCGAGGGCCGAAATTTTGCCAAGAGTAGTGGGCGTTCGCAGCGAACCCGGAAGTAAAGTGGGCGTTCGCCAAGAAGAGAAAAAACCCAGTAAATTTCGATTTATTTAAGTTCGGCTCGATGGATTCGCTTCAAACTTGGCATGGACACCCGCGAGCACACTCTGGACATGACCACACCAAAAATTTTAAGATTCGTGCGACAATTGGTGGGCTTTCGTGGGCGTTCGCTAAAAAGAGAAACCCCTAAAATTCAAGGTGAAGGTAGAACATCATGCATACTCCATGAACATTCCAATAAAGTTGTTCCAAAAGCCTTACACAATTAATTTTCTTTTAGGCATTGTCAGCCCTCCTAAAATCAACATTAAGCATTTCTAGGATCTCCCCATGCCTGCCATGCAGACCCTCTGAAAGGGGAAATCTTTGTTTGGAAAGAATCTTCGTCCTACCTCGTGGCCCTGTGATGGCAGGTATCTTGCTGGCAGGTGGGGAGTTACAGAACAGCTGTGTTCCCACCACCGTGGCACTTGTCGTGGCAAAGTTCCCAAACACACAGGAGTAGGAGTGTCCTCCAGTCAAGGCTGGGATGTTCTGGCCAGTGATTGTCACCTAGAACAACAAGGAACATCAGAATTACATATATACACTAGTATATAATTACAAATGTATACAAAAGGGTAGTACAGAGTGGGACAGAAAACAGACTTACTTAGGTCAACTGGGTAGATTTTTCAAAATCTATCCAGTTGCTTGAGTAACTGTTTTCTTGTTGTGTATCTCATCACCTGGATGTCTACCCTTCGTTAAGTTATATTCTTCAGTGCAGAAAATTATCCTTAAAGTGAAATGCAAGGAGCCTTTGTGCTAGCGTGGTTTGAAAGCTCTTCACTTGCTTTCCATAGCATGTAACAGTTATACATTTGTACGTCTTAAGTCTTGACATTAGCCACTTGTAAGTTACAGAAGACTGTAAGTCCTGTTGGAATTTACACTTTGTTCAGAACTGCTACTTGTGTGCCATCTATTATTCAGTGTTTAATATCCCGCAGCAGGTATTTTATATGCATCCCTAGGACAATAACCTCTGAGGACACACAAATAGCATCCTCGATGGCATCAGTGCCACATCAGTGTCAGATGAAGCATGACAGCAATTAGGAATAGACCACTTTAATCCCATTTAATCCATTCCAATCACCTGTTGTGTGATTAGCCATGGAATTTTTCCTTTTGTCAAGAGGGCTACTGAGATAAGAGGATTACAGTAATTCATCTGACTTTTTCCACAGCAACTCAGTTGCTAAGGAGAGGTTGCAAGGAGGTGTCAAGAATTCTTTGACTTCAGAATTTATAGTTTCCTGTGATTCTTTCCATGCAGGGAAATGAAAATTCGGTCATCAATCAACTTTGCCGGTATGCCCCCCACCCCCATAAGAGCTCTACTTAACATACAGATGTTTTTTTGTCAGCCAAAAGCTAGGTTGCCCATTAAAATATGTTGCCCTCAACTGTGTAAAGTATTGCTCACATGCTGGTTGAGGTAGACTAAGTGCATTTCAGAAGCCATAAGCTGGGCCACTGTAAACTTGCACACCGGGCAACCTAGTATCACCAATAAATCTTGCTCATAAAACATGACTTGGAGTGCAAAAGTGGGTATTTTAAACCCTGTACTTCGACTGAAAAGTTGTACATCAAGTCCCATCTTTGTATTTTGCAAACTACAGTAGTTGGTACCAATGGCTCTCCGATAACTGTACACACCTACACTACATTGGATGAGGCAGGCGAAAAAAAAATGTTCCAGCAGTCATAAAATATTAGCTCTGGCGCTGTACTGCAATTATGTTCACCATATCATGTTCTTTCTCATCCCTGAACATAAGCTAATACCTCCCACTTCTGCTAGCACAGCTCATCTCAAACCATTAGGGGAATACATGTACCTTGATTACATCCAAGACACAAACTTCTATCAAAGTGGCCCTTGATAAAGAAAAATGGTCAATTCAAGTGTGGAGTGTCTGACATTGTTTTATTTCCTCTAGTGGAAAAATCAGAGCAATATCAGTGATGGACTACCCCAGTGTCTCGGGGAGGAAATTACTTGTGCTTGATACACATTCATATCAACCCGTATCATGTCAGACCAGAGAGTTAGTACAGTGTGTACACCAGGAAATGTTCTGGCTGAGAAATTATCCTGGACAGGGGAAATGACAGTGAGAGAAGGTTGCTGTAAGTATAATACATCAGCCGTAACAAGACAGGCAGTAAGCCAGGCAGTGAACAGCAGTGTAAGGGTGGCCGCTCCACACTAGGAACAGATGGGCCTGGATTACCGGCATGCACTTGGAATTAATACATCTTCAATTATGGATAAGAAATACAACTTCGCTTCTAAGAGCCAGTACATCACGGTCATTTTCCCTGATAAAATGATAATTCATATTCAGGAGAATTATGGCCACAGTCAGACAGCTGATGCCGACATTAATTATCTAATTCCCCCGGTATTTATCTGGAGAAAACCTGGAGGTATTAGAGGCAGCCTAAGAATACAAAATAATTTTACGGAAGCTGCATGTCTGAACTAGCTATGGATTATCTTGTGACATGTAAAGGTAGTTTTATGAAAGATATCAGAGTGTTGCGCATTAAATCTTTCTTTAGGGAGACACATAAAAAGTTACAAGCGGAAGTTTAGATGCTACACAAAACTGTGATATAAAGGCCTGCCGTACGCTATCTGAAAGCTCACTTATTTTTACCAAGCTAGTGAAGTACATGGGAAAACTGGCAGGTGGCCCACTAACTCATTGAAGCAATAGACTCAATTTGTAGGCATCATTTCTCCTGGCCAGACTTCTGAAAAATTGAGCAGATTTGATGAATCAAATCATTTACAACATTGTCTCCAATTCTGGAAAAGCTTTTTAGAAAAGATGTAGCCTTTCTTCCTTTTGGACCTTTCCACAAGATTGATTTAAGAAGTGTAACATAGAACAACAACAGCATAAGTCACCTAGCCAATTTGAAAAATCATTCAACACAATCTTTTCTAAAAGCACACCATTATTAAGATGAAGAATGCAATATTCCACACATTAATTCCATCGTCTCCAGACTTAATCACCATTCCAAACTTTCATATCCGTCTCGGCGGGGAATACTTCCCCGGGAAGCATGCCACTTGAATTCAATTTCGCGAACAAATTTTCCAGTCCCTCTCATAAAAAAACAAATCGGAACAAATGTAATTTCCTTTCCGCCATGAGAAAGTTGCAGGCTAACACCATAAATCCTGGCATTATCCTGGCAGATAGCTCTCACGGACCTATTACTGCACAGCTGGGGTACCCTTTCTCCCCACTTCAGCCTCCAGATTCACAGCGAGATGACGCTAAGATTTCACAACAGCTCAATCATTCTGCAAATGGAATAATGCCATTTCCAGGTAGCTCTTCATCCATTACTGTCAGGCTTGAGATCTAGAGTCCATGTCCACACTTCTTAATCATTCAGGAGGGACCCACAGTCTGAGTTTGTTACGTTGAAGCTTAACTACTTGCCCACTTAAGAGAGTTTTCCCAAGGCTGACCGTTTATTCAATTTTTATCCTGTCATCAGTTATCTTTTGTCAATTGTCATTGTTTAGCCTGGCAATTGTCTAATAATCGCAATGGCTTGTATTAAATGCCTGTCATCAAAACTGTACCATATGGGATACTTTCACCAAGCAGAAGCACAGTATATTATATGGGGTAAACTAAAAGTCATCACAAGCTTACTTTCCAATCTACGTAATTATCCATCCATTTTACCACTTTACTACTCAAGAAATGATGGACATATATCCTAGGGATAACTGTTATAGGTACCATAAACACATTTAATCAATGTAATAACATTAATGACCAACCCTGCCTTGCTGTATATGATAGCATAAATCAAGGTATCTTTAAGCATTATAAGTTTTATGTACTGTAACACAATGAGAAGGTTTTGCCCAAAGGTCTGTATTGATAAAAACTAATTAACTTTAAAACATTAAAAACATGTACACCTGAAGGCAGTACATGTATGTTCCTTTATTTATCCTTTTTTTGCATTCAATAATGAACATTGCTGCATAGATCTATTTGGATTCAATTTTAACATTTTCCTTGAGCAAATACATTCCATTGACAGTTCAGTCTTTTGATTTATTTTATTACCCTACAGATGACAATTCATACAAATACACACATTATCATTTTGGTGCCGATTTGTCTACCAAAACAAGGAAGCACAGTGGAAAGAAATAAAATGTGCCCAGTAGTAGTCTGAAAGGTTTTAAACCATAGCCATGTTGTCTATGAGCTGCCACAAACTATTCATCTCCCAGTATGATCTGTGTGACACATGTGGGTAGACTCATCCTAAGGCCAAAACAAATTAAACACTTGGTTCTTGGACTTGCCTGCATCATTTTGGTCTAATTTTCAAACTAAAGTTCAAAGATTCTGAATCAACCAAAAGGGTCATATTATGGCAACAACATTTGAAGAAAGTCCTTCTCTTCCTAACTTTGTTATAGTTTTTCCTTTGTTATAGTTTTTCCATCTATCAATTGGTTTGATTAAAACAAAAGTTTAAAATCCATTGTTTGAATTGAAAACCAGCCTGGTATGTTAACTTCTTTGTTCCTATCATACATGTACAAAATGTAGCTTTTGGGGCTATCTTAGGATGCCTAGTCCTGTTTGTTTTTGCCCTATGGCTTGACATTTTTTCTTTAAAAAAATTTGACAACCAACAAATTAAATTTGAATGGCCTAAGCAAGGTTGGGTTGTGGTGTCATAAACTATTCATCCCCTCTCACCAGGCTTCTGTGAATACAGTTGCCTCCTATAAAACGCTCTATGGTCAACTATTCAGAAATCCCAAAACATGCAAGGTTTTAATATCATGGTCTGGCAGATATTGATGACAGTGAAATAATAAGCTGTATATAATGGCATAATAATGCAACTACCACTTAGCTTTCTTTATTACAGTATTCTTTCCTCTTTAACATCAAGTTGATGATGATATACTGTAAATATAGCTTTGGTAATTCTACATGTCATGAATGAGAGTAAAACGGTCCAGAAATTTAGATTGAAGAAGCCGCAATCTTCTGAATAGCTCTCAGTCACTTAGCGCAGCCCCATGGCCTAAACAAGGCCATATGTCAGTGTCAAGTGTAGGTCCCCATGGGTGTGTGATGGACTTGAGATGTTAGAGACCGAGGGCACAAATGGAGCCAAACTGATGAATGTGACCTTGAGGCCTTCCCACTTGGCTTTGTCAGAAATCTCAGCCCATCACTATGTGTCCTTTACAGCCTTTAGGGAATTGGAGTTTCCAAAGCATCATAACATGGGTGTGTGATGGACTTGAGACTTTAGAGACTGAGGGCACAAATAGAGCCTAACTGATGAATGTGACCTTGAGGCCTGAATCCCAATTGGTTTTTGTCAGAAATCTCAGCCCATCACCACCTATCCTTTAAACCTTCAGGGAATTCTAGTCTGCATAATCATCATAACAGTATGAGTTTATGGCAACAGATTAGCAAAGATTACCTAAGTTACAAAAACGTACATGTAGGTCACCATTTTATCAATTGGTTCTCGAATTTGCCGGCATCATTTATAGGGCTGTTTTTAGTTTGCCCTGTTGCTTCATATTTCTTAAAAAAATATATAACTAAGTCTATAACTAAGCTATAACTATTATACAATGTAGTATTAACTAACGTTATTCATAGTATGACAACCACAAAAATTTGTTATGTGGTATCCACAGACATCTAGCTTTGGTCTATGTTTTTTTAGTACTATCTGCCTCTATACTGTTTGAATTACACTGACAAATTAGATTCCAAAAAATTCACTGTGGACCTGTCTCCCCTCCAGGCATATTCCAGGGGAGAAGAAAGGCTGGGATCTGACAGCATCTCTATCACTGCCATCTAGTCTGCACAGCTCTGCTTTTTCTGGACAAGCTGCACTGTGTGATTGGTGTGAGTTATTATGGCTCAAAAAACTGGGTGCACCTTGCACATGCAACTTGGTGCCCTAAAAATTGGAGCTGTGCACCCAATTTTTCTGTGGGTGCAGTGCACCAAAATATTTTCATTGTAAAGACATCTTAGACTCGAGTTAGAAAAATAATAAAATCTAGTTTGTTGTAAGATTTTGAAGTTTGAATTTGAATATTGAAAGCTCCACAGGCCAAAACTGTGTGTGTGCCATCAAGTGCTGTTCCAAGACAGAAGGGGAGGGGGGGGGGCACCTACATGCACCAGCCTGAAGTTTCTGTTTTGTAATTAGGTTTTGCTGACATCCTAGTTTATTTTACATGGTGCAGCCAACAATTTTTTATGAACCCAATTTGAGCTCTACTTTTACATATCATACAGTTTCTTGTTTCTACAAGATGATGTCTTGAAGCATGCACTGCAACAAAAATGCAAGCTCCAACTGTGCCTGTATCTGCCCACACAACACTACATGTACCTCACTGTTGTAACAGCTCTGAGTCTGATCTGGAAACCCCCTTGTCCATGCCCAACACGCATATAAAATTTGCATCACTGGTATCAACTGATCAGAGAAGCAAAGCCATGGTCTCAAATGCTGACGTCCCAGCGTGCATAAAAATAGACCTTCACTGGTCTTCCTGCCTCATAGCAATTTTTCACATCACTGGAGGTACAAATGTAAAACCCTGCCTGCCCCCAAGGCGCACGTACATTATATCGCAAGTATTCAATCTTGAAAATGGGAAGTCAAGGTCTTTGAGCCCGTGAAATCATCAACTATGAGCACATAGGTGTCCATTTGGCCTGCACAATATTTACTACATCAGGGTGGTAAACTGCTGAGGCTCACAGACACTAGGCCATTACACTTGGATGAAGACGGATCAGTGGCACTTAACTCCCATCTCTCCCCACTGTGAGCAGCTGTAACAGCTAGAGACAGAACCCTCCATCTCTGTCTGCAGAGATCGCTGGATGGATCTTTGTATATCTGATACAGACCTAGGGAAGCCTTCACCTTCCCTGGGTACATTTAGGCCCAGTTTACGCAGTTTTTCCCAATGTCACAGATATCTGCCCATGGCTTTACACACATTGCCAGGAAGTATAATGAAATGTATGGCAGAATTCCAACACCCGTGGTGCTTGGATTATACAGCCTGCTTCCCTTAACCTTTACTGAAGTCGGACAGTCTCTAACTTTCTGCTGTATGATTCTTTTCTTCCCCTAAAACTTTGTGGGCAATTTATGACTTATATTTGAAATAACAGCAAGAGGCAGCATCTACATGTACAGTAGCTACTTAACTACATGTATATCAGAATATACAAAATATTTAATGTATTCTACCTGTAGCTTGATTCCCACAGCCAATACAACAGACCGTTATATGGACACATAAACTCATTGTAACTACCACAGAATATTGCCGATTTTTTGCCGAATGTAAGTACTCTCCCTGACCACCTGTTTAATAATCAACATAAAACAGATAAATGAAACAACTGTTCAGAATCACCAAACTTTGGCAAAATCTCCAGCAAAGGCACATTCTGAAATGTGAGAACAATGATCATGATTGTAATGTAGTGCTCCAGGTCAGCTGACTAGAATTTGCCCACTTCCCACCCATTTTATTGGTCTATCAAGTTGGACTCTACCCAAATATGTGGTCCATTTGTCTGATATACACTGTTGACATCACAATTGGTCTCCTGGGACTTCTGCTTCAGGCTCACCTGGCAATGAGAACGTATCACACTGGCAATCACAGGGACGATTTTTGATAGTTCTGCCAATTGCAAATGCTGATGCATTACTGATAGCAGCTTACAATCCAAGGCCAAGTGCTGCTAATCGAAGACTGATTTGAGATTAACATGTGCCCAGATCATTTATTTCTTCCTCGTTCAGTGTATTTTAGCAATAAATAGCATAGCTTACAATGGATCAACTGATAAAGAAACACTTCAATGTACTATTGTGATGTATTGTCAGTAACTGGAATCATGCCAGAGTGGTGGCCTGTATGGGGCTTTTTACCTTTGGAAATGGAAAAGCTACAAATCATTACAAGTTCATATTGATATTAAAACATTAAAATTACATAGAACTGCTCATTGGCTAGGAATAGATTTCCATATAAATTTCATTATCATACAATACATGTGATACCAACAAAATTAGTTTGTTTTCACTACCTGCACCAATCTGATACCTCTCTCAAACTTTCAGGCCTCGAAATATTTTTTTCTGCATACCTCCACTGGTGCAAGTAAATAACATTACCTGCATCAGAAGTTTTACCTCCACCTCTCAGAATTTAGGAAGGATGGGTCATATTTAACACTGAGAGTGGCTGTCAACGCAGCCCTGCATGGCCCAGTGCAGGTTAGGTACAGGTAGACATAAAAAATACCTGCACAGCTCCAATTTTACCTGCACCAAACAGCATACGCAGGTGGTATTTCGAGCCCTGCACACCATTGTTCCAATAACCCCGGGATCAGGCACATAACTGGTGAGACTTAGACCTACACTGGAGATCACAAAGCTTATCATTATGTTTTGCCCACCTGTACAAGCTGTTAAGGCACCACCAAATCCCTCTGTTTGGAGTGTCCCACCTGTCACAGATTTAGGCATAAGCATCTAGGACTTTCCCCAAAGCCTCTGATCTCTGTGTTTATGTTTAAATACAGTAGGCCTCTACCTACTGACCAGTGGAGGGCTTGTCTATCATTGTAAGGACAGCTGTCAGAGATTATGTCTACAGTTAGAGTACATCACAGAGCTTTTTCACTCAGGTGCATTTCTAAAGTATAACAAGGACTATGGAGGTACTTTATGGGGTATTCTTGTTCAAACTAACAGACTCTTGTAGAGGATGAACATCCAAGGAGAGGGTCCACCTGAATCCTCTAGTTATAAACATCCTTTTAACTGCGAGTAATGGAATTATAACAATGAAAATAAGGGGTTAAATCTCTGGTTAGAAGTGGAATGGTTGCAAGCTGAAAATTTACCAAAATGTATACCAAAATGATGCCATACATGTATGCAAGACCCCTATTTATGGTTGCCATCTCATTTCGATCATTATCTTGATCTAGATGTAAATTATTGTTATGATACTTATGAATATTTACACATAGTCTACTTTTTATCTTTTCCACTAGATTTTGTACATCAACATTCAAATTTCTCGTGCTACTTCAGAAAGTGAACATTTTTCTCTGTTGTCATTAGTTGCTTTGAATACTAAAGTATGTGCATTGCAGTGTACGCAGGTCAATTCTTTCACAATTTATTGCCAAAATACTCACCCTTATATTTCAACATAACTGCATCAGACATGTTATACATAGCAGACGAACTTGACCTTCATATTCACGGACCCATGAGACTTTATTACAATGTACATAGGGGAAACCAGATGTTCCGAAAGATATCTCAACTTTCACATCTGTCAGATTGAATAGGAAGCCATCTGTAATACATCCTATATCTCCATCAGACATCTCCTCTTACAAGGACAGATGTAACCGACAGCTGTAGTTTCTTTGCTCTACATACACTGAGTGAGTATAAAAAGAGTGATAGGTCTGTTAACACTGCACAAAAGAACTACTGTGTTGTAACCAGTGTCTGATTCACTCCAATGCTGCTTTGAAATCCTACCTGTCTTTGGCAGACTGTATCCTTCATCCTGGGAGAGGTGCTTGTTCTACTTGGACACACCTGTTTACGTTTCTTAAGAATGAGAAATTTTAGCTATTAAGTCAAATGATTAAGGTAGCATCCTGAGCATCCAGGTGTTGTAGAAACCTTTTCTTCCTTAGCTTTCCCATTTTCTGTCAAGTTTTAATACATAACAGTATTTTCAACATTTTTGCAGCTTCCTTTTTGTTTAGAATTTCTCCTTTTCTTTAAAGTTTAAAATGTCTTCACTATTGCGACGAGGACTACTGGTGCAAACATGATTGATTTGGATATGTTAGCTGCAAGCTTCACACTCTGGTGAACCTGTCTGGGAGAGACCTCCAGTATTTTCAACATTTTTGCAGCTTTGTTTTTGTTCAAAATGTCTCCTTTTGTGTTTAAGTTTACGATGTCTTCACTTGCAAGAATCTCTGAATATTGCAAGGATTACTGGTGCAAACATGATTGATTTGGATATGTTAGCTGCAAGCTTCACACTCTGGTGAACCTGTCTGGGGGAGACTCCCTTCAGCCCTCATGTATCCCCGCTATATGGTGGTACTGTTGACATTCCAGACATGACATCAGCCTCTCCTCCTTTGTACCTGTGAAGTCCTGACAAATGAGCGTCTGCCTGGTATCATCTATCATCACCCCTGCGGAACCCAGCTCACCTTTATCACAGCAGGGAGGCTGGCTGTCAGCCGCCGCATCAGCATACAGATAACTGCAGCCTCTGCATCATAACCCGGGACCATCCTTTTTACCTCCGTGAAAAATGGAGGTCTCGTTTTTGGTCTGTCTGTGTGTGTGTCTCTGTGTTTCCGTATATTTCTTTGTCAGCATAACTTAAGAAGGCCTTTATGGATTGTGATAACATTTGGTATATGGGCTTGTCTAATTTCCATAATCAATGCAACAAATAAAAAAAAAATTACAAAAGCTATAAATATTTCATGGAGTTCTCTGAATTTTTGTTCATTTATTTATTTCCTGCATTCCTCAAGCAATATTTTCAGTGTCTGCATTTCAACTATACTATCATTCTATCCCTACCAATTTTAGATAAAATATGCCTGTATATATTGACAACATATTTCACATTTCAAGAACTACATAAAATATATTTCTCCACGGGGAAAAGAAACATAAATGCATCCTCTCTTTTACAATTGAGACATAAACCATTCACATAACTTCAAATGGTGAGATAAAAAGATTTTTGGGTAGCCCCAAAAGATTTCAACCAGTATATTACATTTTGTACCTAAGTCTTCATGGTTTAAATCACAATGAACAGCAGTTACTGTAACTACAGGTACAGGTACAATGTGCACATATGTGCACACACAGGTACAGGTACAGTGTATGTGCATGTTATAGGATGTTCCCTTGTTTGAGCTTAAGAATTGTGGGTTTAGCCAATTTTACCAGCACCTGTTCATGCTAGGGGCAGGGATATACACCTGTATCACATTGCTGTCGCTATCTTGTCAGAAGCTTTATTTGCATAATTGAGGTACATGTATCTGTACATCTACTTTAACCCAGCCATTTTGCAACCTTTTCATTATTTAGAAACAATATCTAATTGGATCAATTACTGTACCAAATGCCTGATTTATGCTGCTCAATCAAATGTTAATCCATTAATCAATGAATAGTGCTAACAGCTTTTATTTGCCCCTGACATGATCAATTGCCATGAAGGAGACTACTATACTTTGCCTGAGGGTATCATTGATTTTCCAGAGAGTACAATATCCATGAAGGTTCGGGTTCATCCCTCAACAATGAGGTCAAGTTTATTCTATTGTATAAATTCCAGAGAGGCAGAAACACAAGGCTGGCCACCCAATCCAATAAGAATGTGCCTGCGGATGTGACTGGACTGCTGATACTCATGTGTATGCACCGCAGATCATTGTTGCATATGAAAATTGACGAATTCAGACTGGCTCGTTAGCTCTTGGGTATGGGGGTATGGTTTTGGGTGTGTTTGTTTGTGTGTGTGTGTCAATTATTTTAATGACAGCATGTTGGAGGGGATATTGCCTCACTACAGACCACAAAGGTCAGACACAGGAAATCAGGTCCCAGAACCTGGCAGAGAGCCAATAGGAAGCTGGTAGTTGGCTGTTAGCAGACTGTCACAAAAACAGAGATATTCAGATTAATATTTCTGGGAAGTATGAAATCTCTGATTTCTTGTGTTACATTTCTTGTTACCCTCAGTCGTTTGCAATGGCCAGGCCCTCGTTTCCAGACATTCTACTCATTGATTATTCTTCACATCACTCAGTTGATTACAGTATATACGGGTAAATATCACAAGCTCACATTGGTCCACACATTTAATTCAATGAGCAACATGCACCTGTGCCCAGCATAAATAAAAATTTTGCTAGTCTTGCTAAATGGACATCAGCTACCGCTAAAACAGGATAGAACACTCAACAAGCCATCTAAACACTATCCATCATTTCTTAATCCCTGCAGAACAGTTTATTACATTCTAATTCTAAGTTATATCCCCCCTATGTGGATTGTTTACAGATAATCCAATTTACCTCCAGGGACAAATCCTTCCCAAACCCCTGCATGAGATTAGACCAACAGGTTGGTGATCACATGAAGCAATCTGGAGAGGTAGGCAGGCCTGTAGCCTGGAACATTACCATCCTGTTCCAAGGGAACCAGTAATGGGGTCATTGACATTGCCAGTCTTCTGGGTATATCCTGTGCCCTTGAAGTACTTTCAATGACTTCAGAATGTTGTACTCTTCTCGTTACAGGTAATGGCAAAAGTAATCTGGATTTGGAAGCTGCCTTAATTCTGTAACATCTGAGTTTTTCGTGACCGAAAGTTCTGCCTAGTCGTGCATTCTGCATGACTTTATTTTTATTACAAAGACAAAATTGCCATTCTACTTATGATACTAAAAACTTCGCCTTCCTGCTTCTCAACATAATCTGTATCTGTATCTGAGTATGTGTAGCTGGTCTATTTGCCGTTCAGCGCAATGCACACTAGCTTTGCAGGCACACACCTAACGACATGTTACACCCAAACATTGCACATCTAACAAAGTGGTGCTTAATTTAATATGTGTATTTCGTGATATGATATGATATGATAACAGGTGGATATCACAACATCAGAACATTTTGGTTACCAACCTGCCAGCTCCAGTTACATAGGGCTATAAAAGAACAGTCAAAATAGTTTCATAATTTCTTTTGTGTCTGGCTGGTGTAGAAGTAGAGGAATCTACATCACACCAAGAATCATGCCTCTATCTTTAGAAACCCCAACACAGCACCAGAACGGTCCCTGGGATTGCACTGATTGATGATGTGTCTTCCTGGCTGCCAGGCACGAACATGAGCTTGTTACAGTTCAGATGAATGACACAGTTCCCACACGTCCCCAAGGCTGAACTAACCCACCCAGCCCACCACTTGCAGACCTTGGTATCCACCTTGGTAATTCCACTCCAGTAGGTTGTCTAATCTAGACTGATGCTCCCTCCTTCCCATTACAGTCCCTTCATCAATCTTGTCCACAGATCTGGTTCAGACTTGCCTGTAGGAAGGCTGCTTTCAGGACATAATAATGGGTAATCAAACCTTTGGGAATGGGGCCAGGTCTACACTCATCCACCTGTTCTACTTTCCTTAATTAGGACAAGATTCTGCCATCACCTGTCAAAGAACATCTGAATATCATTTCAACAGAAATACTTAAAATTCCACTGTTAACTGAACTATTGGACTTTCTTAATAAATGTTCTAACCATTATGTAAATCCTGAACCAACTTTGACCTGCTTATTTAGTTATATTCGTTAATGTTGCACTCCCTAGTTTTTGACCTCAAGAAAGAGAAAAATAATGAAGGAATTCTGGTAGAAAAGTGATTTTTCATTGCCATTGGAATGGAACAGACCCATCATTCAAGCTCTCATCCCACAAAATTGTCGGAAGTTTGCAACCGAACCAGGGTGCTCTAACGGTGTGCTAATTTACATAATTGCAATTAGCCCGGTAACTATCTTTTCCCTTACGAATTCTAAAAAGCTGTTAGTCAAACTTAGGTCGGAGCTCTTTTCATTCACCTTTCTGACCTTACAGCTAAATAGCTGCCCTTTCAAACTACTAATGGAGGGCAAACTCAGTGAAGGTTAAATCTGTCTGAGAAGAATAATTGCCTATAATTACCTCATTGGATGTGCCTTTCCACCTCATTTCACTTCATGTCAGCTGTGTAGCTTGTAAGATTTAGATTTGAGTTACACATGCGGGCAAAAAACTGATGAACGAAAACTGCGTCGAGAACATATGTTCGGATCGTAAACCAGCCATCGAGGTAACATGCGATCTGAATATACGTTTTGGACGTACCTCAAAACAGGTCGATTTACATGGAGGGAAAAACTGGAAGTATGCAGTTTTCGTACGCTCGTGTGCATACACAGTTTTCGTACTGTCAGGTTTTTTCCTGTACATATGTGTTAATTGGGAATTACTCAGGTCAAATGCATGCTATGTTGATCACACCCTGCCAATTAATTTGTTTAACTAAAGGCTTTGGAGGTAATTGTGACAGAAAATTTCGCAATTGTATTCTTGTCTTGTTATACAATAATAATGCTTTCAGTGTCCTAATCTTTAAAAAAATCATGGTGAAAAAATACCTATTTTGGTAAAAAAGAACCATGAAAACAACTGATCATAAATCCAACTAGCAAACAGAAAAAAGTGATTTATAACCATCAGATTCTAACATGTGCAAAGCCGAACTTAAGCCCTTTGTTGGTTGCTGTTTCCTCTCTGGAAGAAAGCTTATGTCTGGAAGTCCCCAGCCAAGGCTAACTTCTAGATTAGCATTGACCCAACTACAGGGAAATACCAGAACAGGAGCGGCACCTGCTAATACAGTACTGATAGTAGCCCCAGGCTAGGTTTTGTCTCGCACACCTCCAGTAATCATCTGGGAAATAACCTATCTCCCACCAAGGGCAGGAGCACCCATAGGCATCAGCACCCTCAAAGGCGGGTCCCGAAAACTGTCAGATCCAGTGGATTTGATGGTGGGAAAATAGAGGGATTTTGTGACCTTGGCTATACTGATATTGGTTAAGTCTCACGGTGAAGGCATGTGATGTATAGAAAAGAACAAGCATAAGGGATGTTTAGTCATTCTGCCTATCCACTGAAATGTGTAAAACAAGTGCTTCATACAATGTTGTAGGGATGACCCGCTGCGGTGACCGCTATAACATTCTACAGCATACGTGAGAAGAAATGAGGAGACTTTTCCCCTATTCACCTGAGAATGGCTTGTCTCAAATTTTCTTCTATTGCTACTCACAACCCAAAACAGTATCTGATTTGGAACATTGGAACTGATCCTAGACATGGCTCCTGGGGGGTATTGCAAGATGGATGCATGGTGTGTTTTTAAAGATCTTGTAGGCTTTTCTGATAACACTTAATCATATATTCTTCTCACTTTCCCACTTGAGATTTTAACATGATAACAACATAGATTTACTGTACACTCTCAGCCTTTCATGCGTGTCAAGTTTATTAAAGGCACCCAAAGCGATTTCAGGGCAGTGAAACTGGAATTTGAAAGTCAATTTTCTTGTCATGTTTTTGTTGTAGTAAGTTGAAGCGGCCCTAGGCCCACGGCATATCTGTGAGGAAAAATGCAATGCGATGAAAAATGGTTGCTTTTTTCATATCGTGGGCTGGTTCTAGCCATTAATTGGTGCTACCAAAAAATACCTTGTTTCTGAGCTGTTTCGAATGCTACAAGTATGAAAAATTAATGATGACGAAAATGTGCTAAGAATTGTAAGCAAACGTCAATACCGTACACAAATTTCCTCATCCAAAACATTTCTTTTGCTGCCCTGAAATTACATAGCCTGGGTGCCATCTATTTTGTAACAGGGCTCCTTGCACTCGCAACCTAGAAAAGTTCTTTACCGGTATAAAACAACCCTGATGGCTCCCAGGCTATAAATTGCATTGGCCGTAAAAGAAAAAGAACTGCAGCACCTACCCTGACAATGCCCTGTGTGCGAGGGATATAGCCGGGATTAACACTGATGGTGGGGCACTCCTGCAGCGTAGTGGCCCAGCGAAACGTGATGTCAGCATCACTGCACTCTGACCTCCGAGAACACCTAGGAATAAGATGAATAAAATCTTCACTCAAACTAGAATTAAAGTTTGTTTTCTAGTCTATCATTACAATAACATCTTTTTATTAAAAACAATATTGCAATCTTAAAAAGCAATTATAGTTCATACAAATACACCTGTTTTTCTTCCAACTTATTATTAATCTTTACCCTTTTATTAAATTTCTAAATCATCCTTTATCTCTGAGCTGTTGATACAAATTCAATCAATATTCATATTCAGGCATATGTTATATTTACCTCCACCTTACCACACAATCATTTAAAAATATTTTTAATCATCATATTTAATTTGTTCTTATGGATATGGCTTTGACAAGTGGATAGGGGAGTGTGCTTTGTTGGAAAGGTCTTTGGCAGTAAACATTAGTGGCCCATACAAACTTCTCCTGAAACTTACATTGACCTAGGTCAATGGATGCAGTTAAAGGTGAGGTTTACAGTAATGCAACTGAGAGCGAATTGTCCCAGCAAACGCTCCATGCTCGAACACATCATTACATCACAAAGTCATCCTGAATAAGGTATTCCAGGGGAATCATGGGTCGGGTCACCTGGGTCTAAGGTGAAGCTCCGACTGTTCTGCTAATCAAGTTTGATGCTGAATTTAGAGAAGGGAAAGTTATGGATTCCCTACTATGGGGCACCAGTGTGCCTACAGATTACTACGTACATGCCCTCCCCGAAATGGCTCTCTGTCTGACAGACAAAATAGAAAATGGGCTCCCAAAGCTGACTTCTCCTGCACGTGACGAAATTAAAGGCAGCCCCGTGAGGTCTAACACTGAAAAGTCAGCAGATTATGTAGCTTCTGTGCCATGGCAAGCTGCCAGGAGATGGCCTAATAAGCTGAAGATGATATTGGACCTGACGTTACAATACGAATGCCTGGATAAGACAGCTTATGGACTACATGACAGGAATATAGAACTCATACCATGGCTTCTTGTGCATACCAAATAATAGAGATGTATTCAATTTTAGTTACTAACATCTGCAGATAATTTTCCTTTGAAAATATGCTAGTGGATCAATACGTTGTGAATTTACAATAAAAGGCGATTCTTCACCCGGCACAACTGCACATTTATTGGTCATGCGGAGCTGAAGGCATATATAACGTTAGCCCTTTTGTATCGATTTCCATTTGGGTCCTGCTCATCTTTCCTCCAGGGTTCCCACAGGAGTCGAGGCTAGGCCCTGCATGAGATACATTAAATGGATTTGGAATAGCAAGGACAAGTGCCAGGGATAGCCCCAGTCAAACAAAATAAAATCGATAGATATAAAATCAGCATGATTACAAATTATGGTTCATTCAATTGGTTCAGTACATGGCCCCTTTAGATCAAGATACACACTTTTCTGCAGTAACTATGATATCAAATGTCACCTAAGTTTGACTGTGTTTTTATAACAGCAATGCCATATGGATTGGGGATTACTGGCATGTATATAGTATAACTGTTACAGTACATGTAAACCATCTTTAGTAAAATTCAATACAATGTTCTGGAACCATGGGATAAAATCCTAGTGTGAATGTAAATTTGCATTCAAGTTGAGGAGCTCTTGTATGTAACAGGCATTGCAGGAAATTTTCCAAAATCTCAAGCAGATAGAAAATCCTTGGAAACAAAAATTGGACTTGGAGGTATTTGGTGTATGTCTCGACTTGCAATGCTTGAGCCTTTTATCTTGATAGATGACTGTATTATACCATATCATTCATTACAAGTACCTTGGTGCAAGTATAATGTCCTTGCCTGGTATGAAGCACAGTACTAAGGTCAGAATAACTGTGTTAATCCTCAGACCAAGGACATCCACTGCATCACTACAAAAAGCTTTGCATGGGCAAAAGCTTCTATAAAGTATTGTGTGTTTTTTGGGCCTCGAATCAGCTTGTCAATACATCCCATACAGACACAAGTTAAATTAAGGAATAGCTCTACAGCTGTACTGCAGATATACATGTAGCATGCAATTGGGAGGGCATGGCAAATCATATATGCAAATTATGTTTATAAAGTATAACTTTAAGCTCCTTCACAAAGTCATTCCACATTCTGATGTTTTGAAATCTTGACCAAAAGATGTACGACTAGATGAACTTCTTAGCATACAGCCCACCAAATTGTCCAATCTGTAGCAATTTGTATGGAAAATGCATGATGGGTATCTGACAGTGTGAATCCTTCCAGCATGAACTCTGTGACTTTCAGATCGCCTGGGGAAAGCAAAGGTTACAGCAAAGATTGGCACTTGGAATTGCATTACCTGTATGTCCCTCTCTGACCGCAAGATTGTAAATTTTGTAGTGAGTGTGTGTGAGTGTATTATTCATAAATTGTATGAAAACAGATACAATATATTGGTCCGAAAATTAAAGCCTTTAGGATTCTAATCATCATAATCATCATTGACGGTGTGGGCCACTACTGCATTCCTCTCACTTAGGGTCCTAAGATAAGGTTTCAAACTATTCATTTGGTCACATGTGATGTTATCTCAAGGTCACAACCACTGCCTACTTAATCCTTTGAAACCCTCAATTTTGGACACATTTTCAACTGATCTTGAAGGTTCATCTGTGTTGGTAGAAGTCATTTCAATATAGCTGTAGATTGTTTTTTATTGTTCTCTTCTAGTCAAATCTTACCAGTGTTCATATTTATCAGTACTGTGACCCCTTCCACTGCACATGAAGGGAAAGGAAAGTAAAGGGCTTAGTACTAGGTAGATGTGATGATGATACAACTCACAACCAAGTCTTCCAGAACAACCTTTGCCACCCCCCTCCCCCCTTCCATCCAACCTGGCTTTGACTTGACTCCCAGCAGGACAGGTCCACCTCCCCACACAGAAAACAATTTTGGCCCCATATGCCTGCCATTCATGCACCATGAATTACTGTACTTACAGACCTGCATGGATCAATATTGCAATTTGCCATAAACGTTTTTGTCCATTTCGGCGAGGCAGGAGTCGGTGTTAACTGTTACAGATAGACAGGATTACAATTTCACGCTCCGAATTTCCCTCGCCATTCCGAGAGGTAACTCCCTTCACGGATGATAACTTTTGGGTCGTCCAGCAACCGTTAACTTCCCCTGTGCAAAGTCATCTATCCCCTCACCTCCCTAATAGAATATTCATTGCTGCTCAGAAGGTGCATATGGAATGTTTCCATCACATATGGGTCAGCAGTGGGGCAGGCTAGGCTTTCAACAGCTGGCCAAATTACTTCAGTTGGTGATATCCTTTAGGTTATTTTAGGTGAAAGCTGTGTTATGCTTTCCCGGCATAAAACACAACACAGCACACATGACTCAAACCAAACGAAAAGACTGTAAAATGAAATCTCTGGCCATTAACAGATCCAGGCAACATTTGGACAACTCTGTTGCCCGCTTTAAAAGCCCTCGGGGAATTTGCAAGCCTATTAAATTACCAGCTGGCTGGTTGCCCTCACCAGTGGTTGGGTCAGTCAATTGATGTACTTGTTCTAAACATCCAAGCAGTTATGTATGTCCTTCATTATGTATGACAGTAACAGTAACACTTTTAAGTGCAAAAGGCAGCAGCATATCAGTTCAGTCACACAGATGCACACAAGAAACCATGCTTGGCAGTGGGTTACTGACTTATATGGCCACCAGTTTTAGATGCTGGTTTCTTGGTTTGATTTTTGTTTGTTTACTCACTTGTTGTCCAGCACACACCAGCCACAGTAAGGGTCTCTCACTCCCAGGCACTCTCCACAGGTGCTGTACTGTCCACAGTTCTCTACTGGTACCAACGTCACCTGCACAGGACACAAGGGAACATTCTTTAGTTACAAAGTAAAACTTTTCATGTACATATTTCTTTAACACCAATGTACTATCAAACTGATTTTTACCTGTATTGATGCATTTATCCCTGCATATACATGATTGTATGTCTTTCTATATAATAATATGGGCCTTTGGTGCCTGAAATGAAGAATTAATAAGTATGATCTCATAGTATGCACGATAATCCAATGGATATATGATTGAGATAGACTGTTTCAGCTTAGATATATTTATTGATTGACCTTCCTTCTTTGGTATAGTCTTCTAATTAGTATGCACAGTAGGGCAAATCGTCGTCTGCTGTTATCGATACATGGTATTGAAGACAGCCAAGAACATAACAATCAGGATTGCTAATGCAGCTGAAATTCCCACCTATTGAGTGATATTGACTGCTGCCCTTTTCATGACTCCATGTGCACTGCTGTATATAAAGCTGTTGTATCGCATGTTAATTGAATATCATTAAGAGATAAAATGTGTTTATGAGGCCATCTATTTAATTTGTTGGTTCTCTTTTTCTCAAGAAATTGAGAAAAGATATACGAAGAGACAGGGAAAAAAACAGGTCTATGCATTCTACGATAGGTCCAACTAGGAGCCATGAAGTCAACATACCAGGCTGGTTTATAGTTCAAACCATTACCACTGCATTGATAAATGGAAAAACTGTAACAACTAGGAAGGCAAGTACTTTTGTCAATTGTTTGGCTACAATATTAGCATTTTAGACTGGATTTATAACATGAATATTTTTATCTGCAGATTTTTTCCTGCAAATGATAAAAAATTAAGCAGGCAAATCCGAGAACCAATTGATTGAATTGACGTGGCCTGAAAGCGTGTGTAAGTGGGTATTCATCAAGAGGCAATTAATACATCTCAAGCTGGGGTAATAAAGGTCAGCTCCAAGGAAGACACTTGATTCCAGCTGAAACAGAACTTCATCCCTACTTAACTGCCGGCGATACATCAGAGGGAATTGTTTCTGGGTGGAATTGCACTGCGGGGGGAGATACTAGGCACCCTACGGAGACACATTGACCCTGCTGTTAGAGAAATGAATTGAGCCAACCTCTAATGATGACGGATCTCGTCACTACCTGAGAGACAGGAAGATCCAGCCGTTTGTTCCCATTATATCCACATTTACATGAACTTGTCACCAGACCTTACCTTACCCATTATTCAGGCAGCACACTAACACCGCTGACGCACCCATTATTTGGTTCAATAAATCCGACCCCTCCTGCTGCTGTGAGGTGCTTCCATAACTTAGAAGCTGCTCCACAGGGTATATACTTATAACTTGCCATAATACAGAAGTTATTAATAATTTGCATAATTGATGTCAAAATGAATGGACTCCTCGGAGGTAAATGATAGGAATTTTATACTTCTGACATGTGTAATCTAATCAACATAACTATGCATATATTATGTTAATGTGGGTCATTTGCATAATCAATGATAAAATGTTCAAATGAAAACTTACCTAAGGATACATTCTAGGACTGTCACATGAGGTAAATGTGATTCGAGTTGAAAAAAAAAATTGAGATAGATTATGCTAATTATAACCTGATTTTTATAATCAATGAAACAACTCAAGCTCTGAATATTTCATGGAGGTGGGAGGTCTCCAAATATGAGGTTATAAGAATATTAAGCTAACAAGCTGAAAATATTGAACTAAAATTTGCTGCGAAGTCCATACTACCTATATTGTAATGTAAGTTACGGCACCAATTACTGACAAGACTATTAGGTGCAACTGCAATGAAGGGAACTATAATGTTAGGCAATTTTTACATTTTTTGATTGATGGCTTAAATATGAAGGTAGTATTTCCTTACCATGTCCATCAATTAGATAACAAAGTAAAAAGTTTCTTTCTCCATTTTAGAAAATTGTCCATAATATGATGATGGGCAGGTTTACTTGTGCATAAAACCAATGAAAGTTCCTCACCCAGAATCCAGCAGTAATGGATATGAAAAACAGAAGGCCTACATAATGGAAACTGTACCGTCACCTCGTACCTTTCATTAGTTTACCCTTGGCCTATTGCTGACCTACCAGCAATGCAATGTTATTGATGATCAATTCCGCATCACCGAGTCAAGTTCATCAGTCTGTGCCAAGTTGAGGAGGGAAAACAACACCAGTGATTTTTATTAGTCAGATACAACCTACTTTTGCAGGAGTGTTCACTGTGATACATATTACAAAATATACCAAAATTGCATTTAGATTCTTGCATCATAAATCTATAAGATTAAGTGCTTTAGTTTATTTCTACCTGCTGATGTGAACAACAAGTATGACTTCTGCCTCCTGCCTGCCAAATCACAATGTTCCCTACATATTCCCAATGCCGAACTGAACATAGGGACGCGTCTTGACTGCCAGTAATTCTGCTGGAGTCAAAGCTAAGGCCAGCACCATGTGACTTTCTGCATCAGTTGGGTGCAGAGACATGTAAGAAACTAGAATAGAAAGATAGCTACGTCTGATACTGAAAGACAGTAAAAAGCAAGCTGCTTTGCCCTGCAGAGAAAGGGCTTCACTCCTACATATCTTATCAGACCAGGCTAATCCCAGAGGAGAAACTGCACTTCTTCTGTCCCAGGGGGAGAGTCATCTGTGTGGCCTCTCCATCTACACTAACAGCCAAGGACACAGATGAATCCCTTTTAGTCTGTTTCAGGAAGGAAAGGCCACAAACAATCACACCGCAACTGCCAGGAACAATAAAACCTCAAGCCGGCCAGCGTCCAAGGCTTGGTACAGACAGACTGTCTGCGACACGCCGCTCAATCTGCTAGTCAACGGAAAGATCAAAAAGGAAGTTCCTAAAAAGGTTTCAAAAAGCTTTCAGGTGTGCAAATCCAAATGGGACCAGTAATGGACATTCTTTATAGGGCTGTCAGGTAGGCAAGCCAAAGGCAGTTTGTGTCTGTGCCTTTTTTTAACCAAACTCTTCAGGTTGCAAAACTAACTTAGAACTCTATGCATCATTGTCTCATGTTGTAGATGTAGCACGAGTCTATAAAATCACAAATGTGTCTAAAAACTTCAAGAAACAAAAGTTCAAATTTGAGTCATCAATTACATGTGAGCATACAAATCATGACACACCAAGTCAACGAAAAGAAAAAAGAACTTTCTCCAACTGAGTTGGCCACTCGCAGTAGCTGTTGATCCCTGAACAAAATCACAGAAATGAAACTAAAACAACCAACTACATTGATGTTAGGATATATGAGTCATTAGAATATATACAATTTGAAAAAAATCAATGACCAACTATCCAAGTAGCAAGGAAAATCCACAGGTCATGATATCATCTTTAGCTTTCCAACAAGTTTCGAGTTTGACAAATCTTCACCAATGCTGGGTGCAAACTTTTCAACAGCATTGTTGAAGCTCCCATCATGATACTGACAATGTTATATTTCATTCATTCCATTTTGCTTTGTAGTTCCTAGCTGTTGAGTACACCCGAAGCTTTACAGGTACAATGTACCTGACCCTTTGCCACAGAGTGCCACATGTGATGACTTTTTAAGGCAAGAGTGGACTCAAACAGGTGGAAAGTTTTCATTGATGGCTATCTATTAGGGCTATTGCTTTTACCATGAGTTGTACAGACACAGTACTGTACACGAGTATGCATGTTGGCACTGTATCAGTGCTGAAAAGTTTGATAAGGATGGCTAATGGACATGCCATTAGCACCCATACTTACAGTGCCAACAGTCTTGCCTCTCCTGACACCGTAGCTTACATGGAGCTTCCTGCCAAAATGGGTCTGAATGCTCAAAAGGCATCCATTTAGACTACCGTGGAGAACCTCTTCTGTACATTAGCTGGTGGGGACAAGGGGTTAAAAGGGCCATTCATGCACTGCCTTATGCAGACGCAGTGTTTCTAGCCAGCCTGACATTTTTTTCCTGTCATCTCAATTTTATTCGCAAAACATCATGCCCAGCGCTGAAGATGTGACATAGGGCATGCTCCTCTGGGAATGGGGCATACTCCTCCGGTTTAGAAAACTTCACCCTCTGCATTTTCAGTGGAAAAGTTTGCTGGCAGCTTAGTAAGTATGATGACATCTCTATCCATATCTTAACACACCAATTTTAGTCAGTCAAAGATGATGGATTGGGCAAAATTAGTTTCTGTCATGAGCTGCGAAATTCCGTTTAATGTCAGAAAGATGGACTCTGGCTAGATGATCTATAGTTTTCGATTTACTTCGACATACACCCTAGTGATGGATGCTGACTGTAGACAAGACCGTCTTCAATCCAAGTTTGACATGTTCGTAATGACAAAGACAATACGAACTTGGTAATAAACCGGGTACTAAACTATATGCTGCTGGGAACTGCAAAAAGTGATACCATCATACACTCAAACATACCCTGACCTCTGTACAGCAGTAAAGATGAATGTCAAAAACAACACTTCGCCACTGCCCTGATGGTAGATATGTATCCAACCATTTGTAAATATATCCACATCTGTAGTCTTCTCAAAAACTCATTGCAAGACTGTGGGTTACTGATAACACAGGTAGAGAGAACTGTAAGCTGATACAACAGTATTGCTAAATGGGCCATGCAGGTAAAGATAAGTGCCTGGTGCACATAATCCCCAATATTGAGGATGGCTCCATTTTCTCCCAGGCCTCTGAGATAAGGTTGAGCAAGAAACGGCCAAGGTCCTTTGGCCATTATCATTCAAGAAACGGCGAACGAGAAAGTGCGAGATTATAAGAGAGACAAAGTGCACTTCCGCCTTTACCCATCTCTTACTGTGGAAGGATTCAAAGGATTAGAAAAATTCTTAACTGTACAGTTCCATATCGGGGTCACCTCAGTGCTACATGTATACTGGTCACTGCCTCATGGCAGAATATACTGCTTCTGTACTTACACTTATAGTTGGTACGTACACTGTACATTTGTACAAGTTGTGTATGCAATTTATTGGAACCACCATGTCCAGTACTGAGCACCTCTCCACTGGTCCATACTCCTACCTGGAAAGTGGGGCTTCGAAATCAAACAAAGTTCTTGAAACTTGTAAAAACTACACCGCCCTACTAACAGGATTTTCACACAGATAGACTCGGCCGTCCAAAAGGATGGTACATTTTGTACGTCTGCTCAGCAGTTGTAGGGCTTAAACCTACAGTGAACGTCCACTAGAGTTGCCCACCCCATTTGTCTCTCTTAGTTCCACCAGGATATTGTGGGTTTCAGGCAGCCCTGCAGAAAGCCGATGTACTCCACATTGATGAGCCTAATCCCTGGTGGCAGCACAGCCTGAAAGCCAATGTTATAAATTAGGAGGCATGCAGAAGTTGAAGGTATATTCTTCACATTTGCTGCACTCCTGAGCAATACAAACTATAAGGTGTCTAGAACCTTCCCCTGATGAGAGGTACACACATTCAACTGTCTGACATTGGCTGACCAACCTTCTGATGTTTCCACCCGCATTTAGAAACCTCATATGTTTGCCACTCTGTGGTTACGGCTTTCAAAGTGGGTAAAGCCATCGCTCAGAAAATCTGCATGCTTCCAATCAGCGCAGGATGTATTTGGACAAATCACGGGCCTAAGAGATGTGATGGGGACGGCGGAAAGTTGGGGGAACCATTTGACGAGATGGGCTGCGTGGCCTTTTAAGATGATGTTCACGTTCCTGCCGTAAGCCCCAATCAGAACCATTTATCTGGAGAATTTCCCATTGATCACGGCACGAGTTCTGGGGGCACTCACACAGGCTCATTCCTAAGCACCTCGCTCGAAGGTCGGCGATGATTCAAAAGGAAATCCTGTTATCATTCAAAAGATAAGAAGTGTTCATGCAAGACCTTTTCCAAACTTTCTGCTGCAAAACATATTAAGAGATAAGACAAAAGTCAGAACTACGAACAGAACCAAAACTTCAGGCCATTTAAAACACTAAGTCTTCATCCATGCAAATCTTCACAGTGTATCAAATTCTCATCACCAGGTAATTGCAAAGAGCCGAACGAACCAATGACGGCAGATTACCTGCAACCTACATAACTTTCTGTTGGAATTGTTCCAGTTTTACTAGTAATCTTCCTATTCTGGAGTCAATCCTTACTTACAGTTTACTTCATTAATAATGAGTTAAACTCTGCATACCAAGTAAATCTTACCTTCCTTAGCTAACAATGTATCATGAAAGAACAACAACTTTTCCAGTGTCAGTGACCACAAAATGGGTATTGAGGGAACTATGTTTGATGCGAGTATAATTTGACAGTGACCTTTCTATGCTGCCAGGTATACAGGTGGTGACATTACAGATCCCTGCAGGGAAAGTCATTGATTCTTCCTGAAACATATGGACAGTTTCCAAGAACTATTTAGCTTACACTGCTATTTTCTAAGAATTTCTTGAAAGAACATTCTTTGCCCTTGACATATTCTTGTGCCCCCACTCCCCAAGCTTTCTTTCTTGTCTTGATGAAACAGAGCGCACCCATCTAAAGTACCGCTGAGGTATTTTAACTAAAATCTTTGCAGTGATTTTAACGTATTCCATCTCCATCAGATGCTAGAAGTTTATGTAGACGAGTTTCCACAGTCAAGCAGCAAAACAGTGGACCAGCCAAACAGTGTGATGACACTGCCTGGGGCTCTGTGACATTAAATAAATGTTACAACAGCAATATCTTCACACATAGCTACAACGCAATCTGTAACTGTGTCCATAGCAAATTGGGAAACAGTTTTTCAGCCTTCGCGATACGTGTAGTTATGAACCGCAACATGAATTAAAAATGGCCGTGACAGAGTAGTCTCACATTGCCTCCAGACCCGGGTTAAAATATGCAGAGGCTGATCCAGAATGTACTTGACTATTGATCCATATCGCCCGGCGAAAACGAGTTTGTGGATTGAGGCAAGCCGTCGCTTTCCTATCGCTATGCTAAATGTAGCTGATTTCCTCCTGAAGCGGGGAAACAGACCTGGAGGAGGAAGTGTCTACCGTGGGATTGACTCTACCTGGGGGGAAACAGCAGATGGGATTTCGAAGGAAATCATTACGAAGAGCTGAGTCACTGGGAACATTTCATTAGATGAAATGTCAATTTCTGAGGAGTAATAGTTCACCCTTATCGCCAGTCATGCTGTCACCATTGCCAGTGTGGTGTGGCCTCCCTGATACCTGAAAAAATGTTTTGTCCCTAGAGCAAAAACACGTTAAACTTTGAGATTGAGAGTTTGCTTGCTACCTCTTGGGATATTGGTCTCTGTGCAAGCTAGGGATGCACCTCATTCTACTGAATTTCTTCACTAGGCGAGGATGTGGAATTTCTTACTGATACATGGGCAGGAAAACATGGGTAGAAAACATTAAAAACATGAACAAGTGTCACAAGGTGAAAATAAGCGGCTCTTCTCCTGCCATTTTGTCATGCAACATCTTGCGCCACGGGTGTCCTGCTGTGCTTCTAAAGACAACCGTCACTGTCGTTGAAGCGTCACTATATATTCTACATGTTTCTTTTTGTAAAGTGGGCCATATTCAAGGCTATTAACCATCAATCTCTGTGAGTATTACCAGCCTTCCCATATCTTACAGGTATCATCTGAGCACATCAACCAATGTACCATCCTGTAGGGTACAGTCTAGGGAGGAGACCCATGTGTAGCAGCAGGAGCTGTCATGAGGAGGCAATCCCCTGGCTCTACAGTAGGTGGAACAGGGAGTGTCTGGCTGTCACAGAACAGCTAGGAACATGTAGGAAGCTGATGCTCTGGTAATAGTAGGGATATATCCAGGGGGCTATGTGGCATAAAGACGACTGCGTAGCTTTGCTGGGGATGCTTCAACACCTGTCAGTTGCTTGGCTGACAACACATCCCAGTAACTTCATGAAATTCTAATTACCTTCGCCAAGAAGGCCATCTTTCCAGCAGTGTTTGTGTATGTGTGCGTGTCTGTGTGTCTATGAAGAAGGCTTATACATGTATATGGACTGTCTTGATATTTGGTATGTGGGTAGACCTTGATGAAACCTCTATATGATTAGATATTGTGCCTGGTTGTTTGTTATGGTACTGCAGCAGAACTGCCAGTTTTGATATCTCTGATTTTTTGGCAATAGTACATTCAAACTAAACCTGACCATGATTTGTTCAGAATTATTTTGAGACAGTGACAAATTTTCCTTGCTTACTTGATAAGTTGTAAGAAAAATGATGGGCATTGAAATTGGGACTCCTCATTATATTTATTAGCAATACATGTCATACATTGTCTCTAATGTGATGTAAGATAAAACATTTATTGGAATATCAACTACATCATATTATATCATAAACTGGAATATAAACTAGGGAAGATGGGCATCCTGAGGGTCATGTTTGAAAGGTATAGATCAAAGTTCACTCTATCACCAAATTACCCCCGCCAATAATTGATTCTGCAGTTTCTGCCCTGAAGCTGAGGCACCTTTTTGGAACAATTATTGGAAAACATATTATGCTCAGAGCTCTTACTGCAGGAATTCCATTCGCCATGACTCTGACAATATTTTCTGATTTGACTCCCATGGCACAAGCTGATTTTTATGCACATATATATATTGTGCACAAGTGTACTAATATAGCTGCATAAACCTTAGAGTCACTATTGTACTGCAACAATCCACTGAACACTTACTTACTAATCCTCTTCATCCCTTGTGAGATATATGCACCCAACACAAGGACATATAAATGTACGTTGCACAATGTGACATGTAAAAACAATGCATGAATGTCTGCCATGCATTCTTCTTCATCTGTCATCCTCAAATGAGGTAAAACATGATGCTTTTTTGAGCAGCTAGTAGTGCAATGTGGCTTTCCATCTGCTAAACGTGTTTTTAGCCAACCACAGCCCAAGGATCCACGGAATTTGATCCATATGGCGAAGCAATGGGATATCCTGCCACTTACGCTTCGCCATGCATTTAATTACCATAATTGCAGGTTGAATAACATGTATCTTGTCATGAGGATGCACAGTGAATGAGCTACGCTGAGGTAAAGAATGTGAAGTAAGGACGGCATGATTTGTGAAGAGTTCCATGCACAAATGTGTCAGCAGAACATCAAATTTCAGACAGTGGGTGTGCCTCCTATACAGCCTCATTACAGATAATACAGTTTTCCATAATTACTTACTCATATTTTTTATGTACATAATGTTATGTTTATAATGTATGACACTGTAATGTTCTGTATTATTGTAGTGTCTGGGAGGGCAACTTGTAAAAGTGTTAATACACCTGTTTCGCCCTTCCTTCCACTTGTATACACATAACATGTCCTCTGCATTTGTGTACACTGCCTTGGCCAAGTGTTCCACATTTACTCTCTGTGGAGATACATGTACTATATATGTCTATAGCACCGCTGCGTTAAATGTATGGTGGTATAGCATTGATAGCCTGTTGTTAGCGGGCGCCATATCGCAACACAAGACATTGAACAATCACGTTGGGGTTTAGTTGTAACTCCTGCTGGAAAATGGCAATTATAGACAGCTTTCCAGCCTCATATCAGGTAATAAGGCTGGTAACCGTACTATTACACGTAAGTAATGAAGAACACGACCTTCAAAAGGACGTTAGAAGAAAGATAAGAAGGGTGAAGATAATTATAAGCTCCTGACGATGAAGACAGCTATCCTCGGTGGCGAGATGGGTCCAGACTTCAAGAGGGTAATTTGTGGAACCACATCTGGGTTCAAAACAGACAAGCTATATCAAGTTGCTAAATCTAATGGCACACCAGGGAACTACTAAAGAAATTGTGGTGTAGAATGGATCAAACCTAACTCATCAGAAGGACTTTGAACATTTCAGAATGTAATGAGCCTGCACGGATGCATGGGAAACTTTTGTCCAATCAGGGGCCACCTAAGGGATTTCAAAATACTGCATCTTAGCAGTACAGAGTAAGATCAAGACTATTCATGCCTAACATTTATGTGTCCAGAGAAATTTTTAGTCTCCTATCCCTTCCCTTCCAAGGGTGATTTCAATATTCCCTATACAAAAACCATTAAACCATAAACAACATGATGGGCAGTTAAAGTGAAGAGCACTTCCACGTCTCTGTTCCGTGTTTTAAAAGGCAACAAATTTGACCTATAGGCTCTTGAACTGTGAGAAACGTTGGAAAACAGCACATAACCGGATCAGCATCAGAGTGTTTTTCGATAAAAGTCAAGCACTTTTATTGCCTGCAAAGCAAATCTCCATCATCTGTTGCATTAAGCCTCTAAGTTGATGCTAAAGAAATTTTACCGGTCAAAATACATCTGGGTACATAAAAGTGCAAGTGATGGGCTTAGCCATTAGGAATGACAACCTCTTGTAAACAGACTCCCGTATCTTCACCACTCACCAATGTATGACCAAAGCACTCTGCACTTCTGACTATATCACAAAATGCTATTGTAACGATATGTCCTTTTCAAAACCCTCCATATGTTAACATGTTCTTTCAAGTTGATGCCTTGAAGAACACCATCACTTTTGATTGGTAAGACATGCTGAACATTGGCACTGGCCACTGAGGGCGCAATGCCCGCATGCAATCATGTAACTCCTCCTGACTCTATCAAACCTTTATTTCCGTTAGGGTGTGCTTCCACCCCGCTACATCCCAATGGATCGGAGGATAGGTGCCCTTCGGGATCACATCAATATCTTATGGGCAAGATCATTTAATTTGCACCAGCCTCAAACGGGATTCAGCTTTCTACAGATGTTCAAGGTCACATTCCACAACTTTGGTGTACTGGAAATCTTTAAACTGCACGAGGCAACGAAAATCAAATAAGTCATGGCCCACAGAGTTTAATGTTGCTGGAGCTATATTGCCCCTGCCTTGCACATGAGGATAACCTTTGCATCCGAAGAGGCAGCCCCTGAATATGATGAGGCATGCGAGAGATGCGTTCAAATGGTATAATCAAGGTATACCAACTAGCATGTAAAGCGTGTAAAATCATGTACATCCAATAATGGAGACTTATCTGAGAGTGTTAAAAGGCATCTGGCCCCTACTGGGTAATCCTCAAGCTCCTACCCAGGGCACAGTATATGTGTATTTACCCACAGACAATGGTAAGAAGGTACAGTGACCACCATGATGGGTTGGGTGGTGCGTACATGTCCAGTATGTCCAGATTTTCTACTAAAGGAAGTGAGGAAACAAATTCACCCACTGTGTCATCCATATCTTTATTTGGTAAATAGTGATGCACGTTTGTAAGAATTCAAATGCACCAAACAAGTTCAGCGCAGTCCCTAACACCTGATTGGTTGAAGATTTCCGTCCAAAATCTATAACCAATATACCTCTACATGTATGGCAACTGTGGAGTTCTGTCAAAGCTAGAATAACTACCTATTCCAGTTCAGTCTTTGGGGTTGTTTTCGGAAAGGTAAAAAAAATGTTCACAGCCCTACAGTCTCACTTTATCAGCTGTCTACAGAGTGCCCAACATGTTGGCTAAAAATAGGAAACCATGTTTCTCATGTTTTTCAATATACTCCGACCCAAAAACCCTGTCAGTGACACTAGTTCAGTGATTGTGACATTCAAAGTGGATTTTCTTGCACATGTGGAAAGTTACAAGTTTCAATACCAAAATATTCTAGGGTTTAAGAAGAAAACTTTAACCCGATCTAGCCTGCTTTGATGTATGTCAAGAAGGTACATTCAGATGGTACGTGTTCCTTTCCTTGTGACCTTATATACAATCCGCGATTAGGTCGATTTACATGCAGGAAAAATATGACTTGTACAGTTTTGCCGTCAGGTTTTTCCCTGGGTATAAATCGGGTCACATGTACAGGCTGTTGAAATCTGATGTGATCTGGGGCCATTCTTGAGGAAGAAACCCAATTCCCAGGGTGGCAACAAATGTCATGTGCAGTGAGGAAGACACAACTTGTTTGACATGTCCCATCCTCCTCCTCCCCACCTTCATGCCAACAGGTCAGCAGCACAGGGCGTCACACCTGCTCCAAATTACAGGCAACAGGCCGGGTTTACTATCCAGGAATTCTACCCACAAATTTCACAGGGGGATCAAAACAGGGTACATTCCCTCTGCTGGCTATTTAGCCTGGGTGCCAGACCCACAGCAGGCTAGGCCCAAAGTAATATATCCCAGTGCTCACTGATTTACAATACTTTGGGCCCACTCTGCTATGGGTCTGGCACCCAGGCTAATGGCTATTGGAACCCACTAGTAAGTTTTTCACTGTTCAGGTTACAGTTTTCTCCACAAATGCTGCACATTATGAGGAAAACTTAAGTGTTAGTCTTGATAATCATAAGGCCATGTTTGTTTGTTTGTTTGTTTTTATTAGATCTCCATTAGTGTTCAACTGACCACTATTCTTCCGGGAGTCCACATAAAATTGAAAATTATAACAACAGAAATGTACAGAATTCAACTCAATATTAACATAAATTGAATAATTTAAAATAATCAACATAATTAAGTAACATAAGTTGAGTTCGCATCAGAGTGATCACTGACATTATAAAAGTAACATAATTAAGTAACATAAGGTAAGTTCGAAACCAAATTAATAATCAGTTAATGTAGTCAACCATGAAACAAATTAACAACAAAAATCTCTTGATTAAACAAATTGATAATGCAACTCAAACCAGAGAGGGAGAGGTCGGAGGTCAGAATGAGAATAAATTATAGTGGTAACTCAAAATACAGTAAACTGAGGTGGTAACTCAAAATACAGTAAACTGAGGTGGTAACTCAAAATACAGTAAACTGAGGTGGTAACTCAAAATACAGTAAACAGAGGATGTTGATTTTGTTATCCTCTGGGAACTCAAAACCTGATGCCAGCGAATAAAAAAAAGTTTGCCTTCATTATGAAATCTACCTTTGAAGAGATTTTTAATACACAGAGTATGGCATGGCAAATAATAAACTAATCTTCATTTCTTCACATTTTCTTCTTGGCCTTTGTAACTGATTTTGGCATTCTATGATATAAGTATCGTTTTCCAATATCTTTTTTGGTGACACCTCAGGGTCGGAGGCATTTTTTACTGTAACAGTACTTTGAAAGAATTTTACAACTGCAGATTTTTACAATTTACAATATGGTTGAAAACTTTTTAGGGAAACGGATGAACATCATCCACATAATCAAATCAACATGACCTAAGAAAAAGAACTTTTATTTCTGTACCTTGTAGAGCTGTGTACCGGTACGCAGTACCGATACTGTACCGGAAAAATTGATTAGGTACAGGTCCAAAATACCTAATCCCTCAGTACCGGTACTGTACCTAAACAATTTCACACCAATTTTATGCCTATTTGTGACCTCAAATGTTTAAATAGCTGGTTAACAATGGGTGCCTGTGTAAGGACAGTGTGTTCATGAAAACAAAAACATCTTAGTTTTGCCTATATTTTATCTGAGCATTCGCCATAAACAAAGAATAAACCTTAACTATCAAGTTTATTTATGTTTTTTTGTTATTGAAGGAGTTCAGAAGAGCATATAAATTGGTCGAATTGTTCAGGTACAGGTTCAGGTCCGGACCTGTACCTAAACCTGTGTACCTGTACCTGTACCTGTACCTAAAATTTGTTTAGGTACACAGCTCTAGTACCTTGTACTAAGACAGTAGGAGAACTGAAGTAAAAGAAAGGAATCAAGGCATAATGTTTCTTCTTGTCAGGCATAATTTGAGTTTGGATGAATTTACTTGGAGTTAACATTAGTCTGCATTCATGTCTCATCTCCCTGGGGTACATAAATTTTTACGAGGAAACATGGCTCTGGGTACATCTGATGTACATCAAGGTCTGCCAACCAATAACATTTTAACTGGGGTTTAAACTCTACAGAGCAGCATTAAAAACTTAACAGGACCAGATTGCGTGTACTGTACCTCCTTTACCTCAACCATAAGTTCATGTTTTGACATCTACCAATGTGAACTAAAGTGGAATGTCTGTTGAAAGGAGTAGTTGATAATATAATTAATAATGATGGACAGAAAGTTTCTGTTTTTAGAGAACAACAATTTTTGTCTTTTTCTTGCTTCCAAACTTTCTTTCTGAATAAAACCTTCTTCCTAAAAAAATCTTGTTACAAATTCGCTACCTGCATCACCATACACTGTAGCTGACATAACACAGATGTATGTTCTGGACTTTCCTCTGCAAGTTCAAGATTGGCACACTTCTCACAGTGGCCTTAGTGTAGATTTCTTTGAAGAATTGCACAATTTGACACAGTTTTAAAGTGCCTTTCTGGTCTTGGCTGGTGGGCCTGGGAACCTCTGATTTACTCACAGAATACATCATAGTATGATACTTTCCAAAATACACTCTGAATTAGAGTAACAACACTGTTATGCCTGCATTTCAAGTATGACCTTAGTTCAAGTTACAAAATTAACCTTAAAATGTATGTAACATGCTTCATTGTTTTCACTGATTTAAAAGTTTTAGGTCTCAACAAAAAAAGTACACTGTCAGTTTGGCTACCATTACCTGTATAAAACCAAGCATACCTGCTTTGGGAATTGGAATGTAAATACGACCTGAATGTCATCAATTTTGTCTGCATGGTACAGCTAAAAACTGTAAACTGATGCTTAAAACACGCCTGGGCCTTTGTAAAATAAATGTATATCAAGTTGCTCCCATCACTGAATTTATGTCCACATAACAAGGCTTTAATCAGGAGTTACTATGGGGGAAGTGCTCACCAGAGTGCACATGACTGCACTAACTCATGCCTGGTATTACAGTGCTAACCTTGGTCATATCAAAACTTCTAAGACCCATTTTACATGCAGGGGAAAAACTAACAGTGCGAAAACTGGGTATGTACACTAGCGTGCGTATGCAGTTTTCGTACATCAGGGTTTTGACCATGTGAGTAATTTGGGTCTACACATACTGTTAGTACCAGAAGTATGAGCAATTTTATGGCTGTGAAGTGCATTGGAAAAACTACCAAGCCAGCAGGTTGAAAACAGTATACCAGTATCATTTTCTTCCGAAAATAGTTTCTTCAGGTTGGTAAGTATAGGATATAAGTTAGGGTTTTCTTTTACATAACCAAAAGTCACTACCTTGCTTACATTTCGGTGTCTATCAGACACCTTCTAGAGCTTCTGACTGGAGTTCTGCTTCTCGACACTATATGTAGCCCATGTACAATGTATAGGTGGCGCTTGAAGTGTAAGCAAAGTAGGAACTTTTGGTTGTGTAAAAGAAAACCCTTATATCCTAGTGTCATTTCTTGTGTATGTGTTATTATGTGTTATAAAAAGGCCAGAACCTTCTCCAAAGTTTTATGCCCCAATGTTCTTCTTGTGCAGTTCTGTATATCCATCAAATTAACCCTACATGTTAATGTAATGTTTGACATTGAGGGGAAAACTTTCCTATCCAAACAGATATCCCACTCAGGCTTTAACTAGGCCAGAGTTGGAGCAATTTGCTTCACCATCAGGCATAGATGGATGGTACCTGCCTTCCTCGCATAAAATCAATTCTTCAAAGGTGGATGAACACAGGGAAGGGGAGGTGGCTAGGTGAGGAGAAAATTACTCTTTCCACACATCCATAAGTGTGGGAGGATGATGTATTAATGCACAACATGCCCTTTTGATCTCTGGCTTTGGAAAAATATGGGGCAATTTTACCAGTGTGCTGGGGTATGTACACGTTGTAACATACAATTGTAGCAGGAGAGCTGTAATATTGTGCTTATTTCTGCAGTGGAGCTAAGGTATAAATAAAAAGTACAAAACAATAAAAATGATGGTGAACAGCAATTGTGTTCCACACATACATTTCTGGCTATATTATACGAATCCTGATTATTCAACATTAATTAATACAATTGAATATACACTTTCCCCAAATGCTGTCATCAAACATATTCCCAGAGAAATAAATCTTCAAGTCTGATCACTTTTCGTGCGTTGGGTCTTTGTAATTCCACGCACACGCTAACTAATGAGGTAGCTTGCCAACCCCCCTCCCTGTCCCTTCCCATTCCATCTGTAATCAAGCAGTTCGAGATTGATATAAACCCCAGCCTTCCCCTTGGATGTTGTTCCCCGAGGACTGCGATCTCCAGCCTGATGATGCTAAATGTGCATCTGGATACTCGCTAATGAGTTCCGCTCCTCTTGCGAGGGGAGTTTATGATAGACTGGACCAGAATACTGCACTGGTGCGGACAGCTGAAAGCCAATTATCCGCACAGCCATTTGTTTCACCAAGGAAGTTCAAAACCTTTACGACCTCTCTCCCTTTTAAGCCATCTTTATTTTCCTTTCAAAGGGACTATTTCTTAACAGTAAGAGCATTAAATCCACCTTTAAAGGAATTCCGAGTCTTAAAACTGAAATAGCGCCATTGTGCGACAAACCAACCTTAAGCTTATGCATGTACCTGGATCAACCTTCTAAACTTCTCCCATATTTCATCAAAATCTATAGACAATACAGCGCGGTCTGGCCTCGTTAAGCACATTTTAATATGACATGTAGATTCTACAGATGCCAATTAAGGCGGCTTTATTGCAAATCACAATCCAAGCCCTGCATGTTTGAGGCCGTGGGGAGATACCGGAATCCCCTCAGAAGCCTCTTGGTGCCATCTAAATCATTAAATCTCCCTGACAACAACTTCGTCTCCATTTCCTTAAAGAGAAATAATGAAATTCATGCAACAAGAAGCTGAGGTACAGACAGGATTTATAGACAGGTTGAAAAACAAACACAGTCATTTCAGTCTGGCCTGCAGGCACACTTAATCAAAAGTACACATTTTTAATCTAAAAGCAATTCTGTACTGATATTTTATTAAATTCTGCATGCCTTGGGCCCATGTGACCCAAGGATCAAATGTATTTAGGGCATTCTCAACTGCAGCTGAAGGTGACCTTTACCTCAACCTTCTGCAAATCCAATTGGGACATTTTTCCTTTACTTCTAAGCCTTTTGCCTGGTAGGAAAGGTGGAGTGGCAAAGAAGTCAAATTAAATATGCAGGGTTTAAAAAAAAGGCAATTTTATGTGCTTGGCACTAAAGTGGCGGATCAGGCAATTTCCTGAAAAACTGTTCAAACAATAACTGAAGATGACACCCTGTTAACAACCGAACCGATATTTTGATCCTAGGCGGATCTTCCTCCTAGCTGGATAGTCATTGGTCGATATTCAATAAGTAGGAGAGGCAGTAAAGGTCATGATGAAATCCCCCAGGAGGATCCACACCAGAGGTTAGGGCTGCAGGCTTCAACTGCTCACAGGATTTTGATTACAGAGCTTCTGGGCTGGGCCTGGTGAAATCATTCCGACGGTTGTCATGCCTCTGTCATCTTGATGATAAAAAGGCATTGGTCGTTTTTACCCAGTCAGCCTTATTTTTATTAAGGAGAAATGAATTTCATTATGATATCATTGCAATTGAAATTAATTGTAGTTGTTACTCCGTGAAGGAGGTCAGGACCTCCGGACGGAGTGTTGTAATCGGCTGATTTTTCATGTTCGCAGTCAAAACACTGGGTTCTCTTTGTGTAATCGGCACGCAATTTTATACGCCGTCTGCGGGCATGCCCGTGTTGATGCACGAATGTGTATTTTTGCCGTTGCTGCTTTCGCGGTCAATGTAATATCGCAGACGCACCCCTACAATTACGAGGCGAATTGGAATGGTCCAGAAAAACGCGTTGTTTGGAATAGCAGTGGGGTTCAAAAAAGTTCATGCAGATACGGGGTGGTTTTTATAAGTGGTTCCAGATGTTTTTGCCCATGGTTAAGAGATGCCAAGTTTTTTGGAAGATGTTCGCAGCCAAAACGCATTCTTCCGTACGTCGCATTTCTGTGTAATTTCGCATGTGGTGTTGCATTATGTCCGGGATGATGCACGTCTTTTTATTTTTACCGTAGCTGTTTTGATATTGGAGTAAATGCTTATTTTCGAAACATCCCCATTTCTTTGAAATGGTTTCGTCCGTTTATGCAACTGTTACTGCGCTAATGACGACCAGTCGCGCTGTCCTGATACACCGCGAATGCGCGAGTGTTCCCTGTAGACAGTCCCGGGAGTCATTTTTTGCACATTCCAGGAGCCAAACCAAAATACGTTCATGAACCGAGTCCAAAAAACCGAAACGTGAAAATCGGATGATCGGACCTGATGTACATTTCTCTTTCTATAGATTGTACACACAATACACACATCTTTAGATAATCTGGCCATGGCAGGTTAAAAAAAAAGTAACCCTGAATCATACTAGATTAGCGTAAATGCATGTTAATGCGTTCAAAACAAGAAAAAAATTGTTTCCGGGTATTAATCTCTTGAATCACGGCGCTGAATATTGACGCAAAATATTTCGGGCATCGCGCGCCCTTCCCGCGTCACGTGTAGGCATCTCGCATCTCTGATTGGTTGTTGCGTCTTAAGATGACTGAGCCGACGCGCGTTTAAACAATTTTTCTTTGTTCGATTTATCACACTTCACAGAGAATTGTCGCCAATGGCTACTTCTTTTTGTTGCAATATATAATACTTCACGGAGAATTGTCGCCTATGGCTTCTTGTTTCTTTTCATATTGAATTCATTAGGTTCTCCCTGTTGTCACTTAAGATGTAGAAATGGTCAGACCTTTTAGGCTAACTTTTGATAGCTTTCTTGTGATGCAATTTTAATTCTTCATTATCATACCAACATTGCAGACATGCAGTATATACATTGCGAGTCACATTCATATCAACAATCAATATTTCAATATTTCTTTTTTTTATTTCTTTCTGGGGGACAGTGCAGCGGTCATGAGAGTATCCCCTTGGCCACGTTTAACAAAAAAATGTTATAATTAGCTTCTCGACTCCAGGGCCTACAGTTGTATATGTCCCCAAGAAAATTTTACCACAGACCTCGTCAGTTAAACTCAGGGTCTGACTTGCAGCTATCTGTATACATGTTTAGCATACACAAAGCAAAGGTTCAATAGCCTCAACACTGCTTTGTCCTAGACCTTTCTTGAGGGAATGGCTTTGAACAAGAAAATATGGTATATGCTCTTTTAAGAACCACATAAACTGGGCAATGAACCTGCATTTATATTGTCCTGCAGCAGTCAATGCCCTACAGAAGGACTACCATCCCTTAAGACATTGTTCACTGTAGCTAAAAAGTAGGGGATTTATTTAAGCATGGAAAGAAATGAGGCATGTCCTATAATGGGTGACTTGAGTTGCCTCCACCATTGCTTTAATGGCCATTTGTGTCATACTGAGGGAACAGAATGGTAAATGCCCGAAGAAAACAATCCTTGCTCTCTAAGTTAAACCCTATTATGTATCTCGGCTTCTCCTTACCATCTCTCCTTCATCCATTCATGAATAACAAATGATACCCTTGAAAACTTCTCAAAGTAGTTGAGACTGTGATAGAAGAAGGAGTTTGCTGTATCATGTATTCAGTTTGTCTTCATCTCTTATTCATGATCCTAGATCATCGTAGATGCCCATTTGTGTCCAGTTAAAATTCCAGGGCGGCTCCCGCGTCGAGCTAATCATCGGGCACACGCGCCGGCCCGCGATGGGGTAAATCCACCATAAGTCCAACTCCATTAACGGGAATATCACCAACTGCCAGGGACGGTATCCTTGCAGACAAGACTCCCTAACCCCCTGCCCTCTATTCCTACTGAAATTGAATAATCCAAGATTACCGTTTCTCTCTTCTGTGTCATTAAAAATATCTACAGTGAAAGGATGCCACAGAGGTCTCATATAATTTTATGTCCTACATGTTGTAATTTTCACTCTGGCGAATTTCTGTCTTATCATTTCTCAAACAGCCCCTCCAACAACTTTTGTAGTGGCCGAGTCCCAGAGGTGCTTCTAAGGGGATTTGTGGTGCTGCCCGATTGGCAATAATCAGGCACAGGCATGTCCTAGGGGGGCTTCACCAGAGAGATGGGTGATCACAGCAACCAGGCTCTCAATTACCCGACATAACACTGCACAAGAGACCTTATCCATCAGAAGTATCCATCAATGGTGAAGGACTCCCGGACCAGGCTTAGGGAGGAATTGGGAGAATTACCCCATAATGCTGCTTCCTTTCCCACTTCTTCTAATTAGTTATGGACTGGAGAAATCTGATTAACCGGGAGACCTGGAAAGGACACATGCCCCATTTTGCTTGTTCCTGAGAGAGTGAAAGATTTTTTTCTTCTATGATAACCGGTAAAACGTCTTAAGGCATAACACACCAGTTTTGTACCGTAAGTACATGCTGCGCAAGACTGGACTGAAAGGTTTGAACCACTCACACTGGGAAGGACCCCTACTCTTTTCAATACATGCACCTTCATCATACCCAAGGTCTCCTCAATGACAGGACCTCTGGCTAGCTTTATGTCTCATCTGAGAGGACGTCCCTAACTGAAGCTAGGTACTCATTTTCACCTGTGTCGAGTGAGGAAATAGGTGTAAAGTACCTTTTCCAGAGTCAACAACCCTAACCACAAAGACCTCCTTGTCTCTAATACGCTAGATTCAAGGAAAAAAAAGTTACATAAAACCACACTGTGGCACCAACCCCATGTAGCAACCCAGTTGTCCAATTGAAATTTTGCCAAGATTAATGTTTTGTATCTTTTAGGGCACATGAGGTGCCTGTGTGTTTGGCGGCCTGTCTGTGTGTGTGTGAACATGATAACTTTAGAATGCCAGTGTGGATTGTCTTGATATTTGTTTTGATGACACCTTGAAATGTTTTTGGGCCCCCTGGCGGGTTGATTTCATTGTTGAACCCATCAATAAAAATGGCAAAGCTTTAGGAAGTTGAAGTAACACTTAGATTGTTCTGAATGCCTGATTACTAGATAGTATAAAAGCATTAAAAATCAACTTGAGCCACATTTAACTGCACTAAAGCTTGGTAAGCTGCAACAGTTTTCATGTACGTGCCAAGAGGGGGCCATACTCGCCTCATGTAATTGCTTTATTTCCTGCCAAATTCATGGCCCTCATTACAATTGAAGTCGTTAAAACATCCAGAAAAACACTTTAACGAGACTACACTATATCGTGCAATCATATGCTACAATCTAAGGATGAGATCTCATCTGCATTTTATATAGTTAGATTTTACCATCGGCAATGCCAAAAGCAATGGCTCATTTTATCACGAGCTGCAGTCACGTAAGGTGGTGTAATATTCTACGAGACAAGGGTTTATGACCATTCAAGAATCATAAAGTTGATGTATTGAATTCTTGCTAATGCCTCCCATCTGCAACATTAGATATAATATTATCATAAAACAGCGAGCCGGGGACCAAGACAGGAAGTACTGACAATTTACTGTATAATCAACTTTCTTTTCAATTTCAGTGTTTGTTTACTGTTTACTATTTATTTGCCCATAAAAATAAATCAATTTGTTGTAAATGGTAAAGAGAATATCCATAGGAAACCTAGGTTTATCAAGGGTTTACCCCTTCAATGCAATTAATTACTTATGTTCATGACAATTACTGATCATTTACTGATCATTTTAACATTCTATTATGGTATATAAATAAATAAGATCAAGTAAAAGAAAGGGGTAAATCATCAGATACTTTTCTTCATCTTTTGTGTATAAATCAAAAGCTTGATATGTATACGTCTAATTTGCATGAGCAAGGAACTGTTATGTACATGAAGTTCCTTGGTACAAACTACTGGTGTATGTTACTATTGAATTATCTTCTAACACTTTAATATATTAATCCAATTGCTATCAGACAAAGCAGTACTATAAAAGAAGAAGAATTGTACAGGGTAAAGTACAAAATGTGATTCCCCAAGGACAGTTTATATTCCCTACCAGTACATTGTACCATAGTGCAGTTCTAGGGCTTACAAAAAGGGAAACCTAAAATCCAAGGTGTACAATGTACATGTACCTTGATGCTGCCAGTAACATTGAATAATACATTTGGCATACACATGAACTCTGATGCACATCAGCTCCTATCAATATCTTCTTTTTCTTCTAAAAGTGTTCTTTCTTTTACATCTTTTATTGAAAAGAAGCAGGAAACCCAAAATGATTACAGTAGCTTTATCTCCCAGAAAGCAGGAATGGGTCACATTTTATGCCCGTTACTTGCTGACAAGTGAAAGAACATTGTACTGCCCACAAAAGCATCATAAAATTCAAACGCGGAATGTACGGTTTATGGTACACTGCAATTTTTCTTCACTTGACCTGATACATGGCGTGCATGTAAAATCCTACCAGGCCATTTCAGGACAACATGCTGTTTCTTGAATAATAATGAAATTTTATTTTTCTGCAAATCTGGGTCAATCTTATGTCAAAATGGCTGGTAAGGCCACACCAATTTAATTTGTTGGTTCTCGGATTTTTTCAGAAAAAATATGAAGCGACAGGGCGAAAAAAAATAAAAATAAAAACAGGTCTAGGCATCCTATTATAGGCTTAAATGCTATGGAATGAGCCATGAAGTCAACACAAAAGGCTGGGCTAAAATTTAAACATTGAATTTTGAACTTTTAATCAAACCACTGCAATGATAGATGGGAAAACTGTAACAACTAGGAAGAAAAGGACTTTCCTCAACTGTTGGGGGCAAAACATGAGCATTTTTCAGTTCATTCAGGGCCAGAATCAAATTTTTTTTTTTGCAAATCAGAAAAAAACGAAGAGGCGAATCCGAGAACCAACAAATTAAATTGGTGTGGCCTAAATTGAACAACTGATATATCACAGACTTTCCATGCCATAGTTCATGTAATTTATGCAGTCTCAAGGTCAAAAGTAAAAAATTGAGGCCGTCATATTTACTTGAATTATGTTATTAGCAACTTTTAATGGGGTTTCCCGCTTTGATGCCAAATGCCCTTGAATGTAGGGTTAGGTACATGTACATGTGTATTACACATACAATGCAAATTGAGATAAACGCTTCTCAGGGATGATAATATCAGTAACCTGCATGAAACATGGTTTATCAACTTTGGGGCTCACGTCATCAGAGTAGGGGAATGTGTACAAGGCTTAACTACGATCATTTAATGTATTGGAAAACGCTGGTTCGTCCCATAACGTTTATCGATGGCGCCATCCAATATGGGAAATGGCCACCATTTTCACGACATGACGTCGTAGAAAGCAGGCGGTAGTTCACTATTCATTATTTAGACTCCATTTTCTTTGTCGCCTGCACGTGCGTTATCATTGGGCGAAGCCTGACCTCTAATTTTCTGGGGTCACCAGCATCCGGTCATATACCCTTGACTGTGATGTGAGGTAAAAGTGCAAAGGAATTTTTGAAACAATAGGACAAAACTACAATAGTATGCTGAGATCTGAAGGTCGCTGTACTTTCTTTTCTGATTGCTGTAGGATGTTACAGGTTTCTGTACTGTCTTGAAATTTAATTTACAACTTGACAGTCTGATCATACAGCAAAACAATAAATTTCATTGGTTTTAGAGGAGGTGGGAAGTAAGAATTTATCTTGTTTCTAACACAGGTACATGGTGAAAATTTGAAACACCATATGCATATAAAACCCAAACATTTTATTTTTACCCTTAAATCTAAAGCTTTCAGCCGATACACAGTATACAAATCACCAAAGAACCAACTATTGACTGAGTGTTCACATTCGATCTAACACTTCCAACACTGGAAACCATCTGTCGATAAAGTACAACAATTGGAGCAAAATAAAAGATTAGGCACAATTCGAAGGAAAATACCTTTTATAGATCCTGCCTGAGGGTGAATAATATTCAGGCCGTAACAATTAGGATACTGTAACGTACATACTACAAGCCAAAGCCCTGGATAATTCTGCCCTGCAATAGCCTTGCAGCATGTATTGGAAATCCCTCTCTTGGCGAAGCCTCCATTAACTTTCTCCTGTGCATCTCTCCATGGTAATACCCCCACCTATCAGGGGATTTACAGGTGAGGCGACTCTAATGCAATGACATTTGGATTGTTGAATGATATGCATACACATAGATAGATCGGCATTTCTTCTAACTGCTTCTAAAAGTTTTAGCATGATTGTTGTTTAATTGAATTACATTTTCAAATTGATGAGGTTGTTGGCAGATATACAAATTATACAATTTATCATCACAAAAAAAGGTGATGTACATTAACAATCAAAAATGTGACAATGGAATTATGAATACACCAATTAAGGGGGCATACAAAATCAGAAACAATACTCTGCAGTGTCTGATTTGTGAGCAAATTTACAGGTTAGCCTAAGATATGAATTGATACAATGTAAATCTATGTCATAATACACACAACGTTGAAAACAAATAATGCCAGCCTCCATCACTATGATCTGACCTCAGGTCAGGACCTTTGACCTTTTAGACTGGGTGATGACCAGGGGTCAAAGCCATGGGAGTCTCCTGTTTTCATGGCAAATCCTCCGGTAATCAATTCATAATTTATGACAAACATAAAAACTTGAACAGAAGATAAGAATGTTGATCAAAACATGATGAGGGATACTTCAAACATTGGTAATACTATGCAAGAGCTGGCCAAAAGCATCTATAATCATCTCATTAATAAGATATTGCTGATTAACCAAGAGCTACACAGAAGGTCGTCCTTCAAGTTTGAATCAACCGCCTGTATTTGAATTCTCAGAATCCGATGCAGTTTAAACCTTTGCATGTCATATACCAGTGACTCTATTGTCATCTAACCATTGAGCAAATTTATTTTTTTTTACAGCTACAAGATGACCCTTAGTTGCTGACCCTTGTAGGGCTCTTCCTTGGCAAAGTCCCAATCGCCCCCCTCCCACTCATAAAGTCATATCTGCCATGACCTTGGGGCAGAATATGTCACAAAGGTTATGCTTTAGCCAGCCCCCAAGGCAGCACAAAGATATAACTGGGGTCTCGTGATTTAACAGGGCTTCTCTGTACTCCACTTAGAGCATCATAATATATATAAAAGTTAATCATGGTGGGTGGGTAGGGAAAAGATCAGTCGACCACACGTACACCCGATTTATATGTGAGCAAAAACCTGACTGTACGAAAACTGCATATGCATACAGGAGTTCGAAAACTCCATATGTCAATTTTTTTCGTGCATGTAAATCGGCCTGCTTTGATCAGCCTCCGGGGTAACATACGATCTAAACGTAGGTATTTGACGTACGTCAATGCTGGCCAATTTACACGCAGGAAAAACTCAATGCACGCAGTCTTCGTACACTTGCGTGCATTAGCAGTTTTTCATACCATCAGTATTTTTGCCAGCGTGTAAATTGGGTGATATCAAGTTACAATTACCATCAACCAAAATTACATTGTGTAAAACCTGGTTAAATCTTCAAATCATTACATGTGTCCATTAATTGGACCTCACCAGAGTTCCATATGCCTACACATGGAGCCTAACACTACTGAAAACAAGACTTTTCTGCACCCATGTACATGTATGACATTGATTGTAAGTCATCCCCTCACATCTAGAATTCTACTATTGGCAACATGCACCTGTCCTGTCCATACCTCAGCTTAGAGCCACAGCACCAAAGATAATCAATGTACTACATTGATAGGGTCTGATATTCAGCAGCCTGTACTTGGCACTGAGACAGTCTGGTAATCAAAAGTTTCAGCCATTCCCAGCAACTGAGATTGGCCACGATAGTCTTCACTCCAGCTTTTAGAATAATGGGTAGTGTATGATCAAATGTTATCTTTCTATTTGGCAAGAGGTGGACAAACTTGCCTAATGAGATGGAGAGATGCCAATATTGAACTTAAGATGAACACTGACAACCTTGAGGCTTTGGCCTTACAGTAATGTGCCATAAAAGCAGAAAACAGTTCATCACCACTTTGGTTCCAGGCCAGTGTGTCAGATACTAATGTAATAACATATTCATTAAAGCTATGGAGTATGGACACAGCCTATGCCCCTTTACTCCAGTCATGTGAGGGTAATAACCAAAAGTGCACTGACTTCTTGTTAGACCATACTCACATAAGCAAAAAGTGACAGGTTGGACATAGTGCACACTTGTTAAATGGCAGTTAACAATTCAGTGGAATTTTGTTGCAACAATTCAGTGAAATTTTCATGATCCTAAAATACCCGTATTTAACTTTATGTACAGAGCAAGAAGATGTTATATACATTATGTACGTATACATATACATGTACATATATATGTTCATGTACAGGTACAGAGATGTATTCTCCTTGGCTAGCGCTAAAAGGGAGAGTGGCTTGGCATTGTGTATTACTGTGTGGCAAATAACTGTATTGATGTTGAACACAAAACTCTGTGCATCTGATTCTAATTTTCTAGAGAATACAGAAGCTGACAGGTTTGTTGGTGCGGGGTGAAGGTAGTGTGACCACAGCATCAGGGGCCGGGCTACCCTCCATGCTTGAGTGCTCCCTTCAAAGGCATCCAGGGAATAACTGGTCACTCTGGTTCGCCAGTCTTGACCCCTGAAAGTTGGGTTCACCACACACTCAAGGACAGCAGCAGGCCCCGTCATGCTTGTTCAATATTTCAAGGAGGAATAGTCACACATGTTCAATACTTCAAGGAGGAATGGTCCGAAGAAGTATCCAATAATGGAAGCTTGCAAAGCTACCAGTATTCCATCTTTACTTCAAGTTGAAGTCTTCTTTCCAGTTTGATTCCAGTCAAGTCAGGATGTCTGTATGGAGCTGAGTATCTGGCAGCTAGCAGCCATTCAACTGTACTTTGCCTGAGTTCAAGTCTGGGTCTTCTGTCTGACTGTACTGGTCTGTATCCAGGTTCAAGTCTAGCATAATAGATAGTCTGTGTGTAATCTAAAGCCTCCTGATTGAGCCTGGATTTTAGTCTAACAAGCAGCCTGAGCCTAGGTTCCAGTCTACTAGTTCTTAAGAACAGGAGTCCCTCTCACCCTAAATCACCATGACCAAAAGAGTCTCAAACTTCAAAGGTACATCAGTTCAACCTGACCCTAACAGGAATCTCTGCTCTCTTTTATTCAATCCCATACTGGACTAATTGCCCCTAGCAAGTGTAAGTCGTTCCAAATCTGATCTTTCCTGGTGGAGGTTGGAAAAGTTGAATCAGGTTAATTGGTGGAGACTGGCATAAAATATAGGATTTCTCCAGCTAGTCTGGTCTACATTAGCACTTCACAAATAGGCCTTGTTATCAAGGAAACTGCTACCAGATTTCTCCTTGGCTGTCCACAGAAAAGTGCCTGGCAGAAGACTGGCAGCAGGAAATGGGGATAAATTTAAGGCAGGAGTTGAAGAAACTGCTGAGACACAGCCTAACAAGATATTATCAGTGCTCTGTTTTTAAAACTGGACAGGAGGAAATGGAAAGTAGGCTTGGTGGGTGGTAAGATTGACATTGATAAACCACTGAGAATACCTCAAGGGTTTAAACTAGGCCTTGGTGGCCCAACATTCATTGAGCTCAAGTAAAGGCTGCATATGCAATACTACAAACAAAATTCAGGATGAAATCTAGCACTAGGACAAGTTCAAAGAATCCTCATCATGATTTCTCTGTTCAATGTATCAAAGTGAATAGCTGCTGTATGTCCAAGCTGGTTTGAACTATTCAGTTGAACATTATTCACTTTTTGCTGTGGCAATCTGCTTATGACAAGGTTCAAGGTCAGGGTAAAGTACAAAATGTGTCAGTGGGAGTCATTTTAAGTTCATTGACATTGGCCATGCTATACACTGGCACTTGACTAAACTTCTTTGTGCCATTTCTCCTGACAAAAGTGTGTATTGTGTATTACAATTGTGATATCACTTATCTTTTAAATTATGTAGTGTCACTGGTAACATTTTGTTAACGTGATGCCTGAAATTGTCAGCAGTTGATGTGAGCATTATGTGTTAAAATAATAATCATAACCCAGAACGTTGTAATCTCAGATGGCTTGTATACCCTGGGAGCCAGACTAGTAAATTACCGCTATGGGGATTGAGTTGAGCCAGGGGAGTAGGGCCGGCCAACTCCCCTTGGGCTCTCAACTCCCCCATTTACATGTAGATAGGGGGTGTAGGGCTCTTGGCTGCCGACGAAAAGCGACAAACAGCCCAATACTACATGTAGTCTGGCTCCCATGGTAGGCTTGTATGGTATAGACTTAAATCTTACCTGTCTCTGGGTGGCCACGTAGATGTAGTTCTTGTCCTGTGTGAAGTACATGCTGGGGAGGACAGCGCTGTTGGTCACCACGGTCAGGTCCTCGTACTCATGTCCACTGGTGCCACTGGTCACCACAACCTGCAACACAACACAGGACGGTCAATGTCTCGTACTGTCATGTCATGTTTTCTGCTCTTTGCTCCTATATTTTCTTTCTAAAACGAAAAACATACAGATAATACACAAAATAAGATGATACAGAAAATACACATAATAACAACAAGAAGCCATAGGCGACAATTCTCCGTGAAGTATTATATATTGCAACAAAAAGAAGTAGCCATTGGCGACAATTCTCTGTGAAGTGTGATAAATCGAACAAAGAAAAATTGTTTAAACGCGCGTCGGCTCAGTCATCTTAAGACGCAACAACCAATCAGAGATGCGAGATGCCTACACGTGACGCGGGAAGGGCGCGCGATGCCCGAAATATTTTTGCGTCAATATTCAGCGCCGTGATTCAAGAGATTAATACCCGGAAACAATTTTTTTCTTGTTTTGAACGCATTAACATGCATTTACGCTAATCTAGTATGATTCAGGGTTACTTTTTTTTTAACCTGCCATGGCCAGATTATCTAAAGATGTGTGTATTGTGTGTACAATCTATAGAAAGAGAAATGTACATCAGGTCCGATCATCCGATTTTCACGTTTCGGTTTTTGGACTCGGTTCATGAACGTATTTTGGTTTGGCTCCTGGAATGTGCAAAAAAATGACTCCCGGGACTGTCTACAGGGAACACTCGCACATTCGCGGTGTATCAGGACAGCGCGACTGGTCGTCATTAGCGCAGTAACAGTTGCATAAACGGACGAAACCATTTCAAAGAAATGGGGATGTTTCGAAAATAAGCATTTACTCCAATATCAAAACAGCTACGGTAAAAATAAAAAGACGTGCATCATCCCGGACATAATGCAACACCACATGCGAAATTACACAGAAATGCGACGTACGGAAGAATGCGTTTTGGCTGCGAACATCTTCCAAAAAACTTGGCATCTCTTAACCATGGGCAAAAACATCTGGAACCACTTATAAAAACCACCCCGTATCTGCATGAACTTTTTTGAACCCCACTGCTATTCCAAACAACGCGTTTTTCTGGACCATTCCAATTCGCCTCGTAATTGTAGGGGTGCGTCTGCGATATTACATTGACCGCGAAAGCAGCAACGGCAAAAATACACATTCGTGCATCAACACGGGCATGCCCGCAGACGGCGTATAAAATTGCGTGCCGATTACACAAAGAGAACCCAGTGTTTTGACTGCGAACATGAAAAATCAGCCGATTACAACACTCCGTCCGGAGGTCCTGACCTCCTTCACGGAGTAATAATCAAAAATCTTGATTGAGTACAGATGGGCCCAGATATTGCGGAAGAATCTGCTGTGGAATATTTAACATTTTCAGTTCCAGGGTGGCAAGTCACAAAATATTCTAGATGAAGAAATCTGTCTGATATTGACATTTACTGCCATTTCTCAGTACATTTTCTTAATCATTTCATACTTGAAGTGCGTAAAATAGCCCAGAAACAAGATAAGTGTGAGGAGTCCAGGCATCCCTATATTTTCTAATACCAACAATAGCTAGAACCAGCCTACGATACGAAACTAGCAACTGTTTTCCGTCAGCGACATTTTTGCCTCACAGATATCAGTAAGCTATGATATATGGGATACAGTTCATTCCACCCATCCTACCTTGACACTGTTCAAGTCTGTATGCTTTAGTGCTTCAGTGACATCCTTGCATGACGCTCTTGTACAATGTATAACTAGGTTCACTTGTATAATAGTATGTTGACATGTTCAATCCCCGTCAATGTTGGAGTTCTCTTTTAGCAGCCAGATTGTATTGCTACATGGAAGACAAATTCTAAGGCCCGACATGTTGGATTAGAAACAGATAAGAAACTTGAAGAATTGACCGGATGCTGCTCTGCTGATTCCATTATGATTTTCCCTCCCTCCAACTGGCTATATCAAGACAATCTGGGAAATCCCCTAATACATTTTTTCTTAGAAGACCTGACATGAGGTGAATTTTCCTAAGCTCTGACATCCCTCATGAAGGATTCTTGGTCAAGCATGAAGGTGAAAACTTTAGAATGCCTTTGGCACCATATGATGCATGCACAACTTGTAGTGATGCATACCTAAACCCAATTTTAGGTTTAGGTCCGGATTCAAGTCCAGAGGTTTAGGTTCAGTTCCGGACTTGTAAGTCCGGACGTAAACCCATGGCATATACAAATGTACAATATTGCATGTTGGCAACCCTGCAATGTTGTCTGGGTGAAACTTTGGCAACATAACATGGAGGCCGGTACTTGACGATGCCCGATGGCAATGTTTTCTTTGTTTTGCAGCAAAGATTTTACAATCTACAGAAGGTTTTAGGTGGTTTGGAAAGAAAAGGGGTATGCGAAATGGTCTTTTATGGTAACAAGTCCGGACTCGGTTCTTGACTTTTAGGTTTTTTTGGACTTGAACATTCTTACAAGTCCGGATCCAAGTCCAGTGAACCGGTATGCATCACTATCAGCACAAGTCTATGTACAGGTAAGAAACCTTAGGAAAGTCATATTATTCCTACCAAAGTTTACTGATTGATGACGTGTGGGCACATTATATGTTGCAATCAAAAGAATTCAGTACTGCATTTTTCTTACTTACGATCTTGGCTCTGAATACTCCCAAGGTAATCGAGTCTCATGAGTACAACTTATGACATTTTCCTCCTTTATACACTTTTATCACTAATTTGTCATGAATTCCCCCTGCACCAGAGCTAAAATTAGCAAGAGGAGAAGCTGTCAGTAAGATGGGACGTCGGGGAGGCCAGAGGTTCACAGAGGGATCTAACAATGCCATCTATCATCCCAGTCAGGCCTTAAGATGACATTTGGGATATCCAACATGTAACATTCACTGCTTCATTACTAGCGAAATGAGGTGATTAAGATTGTTTCTATCAATCAACTTCAGATAACGATCAGTAAGAAAATGCACTGGCTGTTTGAATGGCATTACATATACATTTTTGTAATTGCTATTTAGTGTATCTAACTTTGGAGGCTGACAAGCAATAGAGCATTGTCTTTCAATTTACCTGCATGCCTACAATAAATGTTGGTATTGATATTAAGGAAATGTACAAGTAATGTAGTTTCAATGCATTCCATAAACATTTTTATAATTACTATTTAGGGAATCTACCTTTGCAACTTGCAATGTTATCAGCTAGGGCTTCATACACCTGTATTGTATTGTACAGTAATATGGTAGTCTTTGAACTATATAAATTTACTGCAATTTTAATTTACCACTTTAATTATGGTACATACTGGTTCTGATTTCCATTAATAATGCATTTTGGAAACATAAATTTACAATGCAATCTTTATAAGAAAAATTACATAAATCTTTATTGTATATTGTACCTTAATATACAGTGTTCATTAGCTTTCAAAGATAAGGTAGATTAATACATTTTAGATTTTAATAGGAATAGTTTATATGACACATCTGCTTAAATTGCCTTAAAAATTTACTTGCTTGTGGATGAAAATTATTACAGGATTGAAGTACATGTACCTTTGACATATAATTTTGACCAATGTCAGTATATCATAATATATGAATGAAACATGTACACACAATGTATACTAAATCTACTCACTCACTCACTCACTCACTCACTCACTCACTCACTCACACACTCACTTACTCGCTCACTCACCCACCCACTCACTCACTCACTCACTCACTCTCTCTCTCTCTCTCACTTACTACATGTACCTGTTCAACATCAGTTCTTCCCCGTCTCCAGAGGATTAGACATTATGCATGCTGATGCTTGGATTTATTGCAATTCTTTCTTCCAGGTCACAAAGATTCTGGAATAAATCAGTTTATGATACAGCCATTCTGACAGGATACTTAAGGAACTACGTACATTAGGACTACTAGGAGACTGAAGTGGGTCACCCAGACATCCCACAGGGGAGGCAATCTATCCATGTCTTGAGGAACACTGATAAAACTGAGCTGCCCACTTCAGATGGATCTCAGTCAGTGGCTCCTTATCTTCCCTGGGACATTTATGCCTGGGAGGGGACTGATCCTGCTAATTTCTGCCATCAAACTCCCCTCATATATATTTCTGAGCTCGACGCATAAAATGATAACATCATTTCAACCCGATGATGCCACATGAAGATATGCAATTTGAATGTCTGCAATGGTTGATGTGTCCCATTTTCGTGACCTATATTTTGACCTTAAAAAAAGGAACAGTTAGATATTTAGCAGACTGTGGCACAAAGTTCCTCCAGCAAAATGTAACATATTTCTGCATACAGTCTAGAATCTATAACTATACTTGTTTGTAAATTGTAACTGCTGATGTTTTTTCTAATGTAATTCTAAATGCACTGTGATAATTATTGAAAACAATATATGCACCAATGAGTGATTCAGTCGAAAATTTCTGGTGAATTAATTTCTTTTTTGAGTTGGAGAACAGTTTAATTTTCTTCATGATAATGCACCAATGCTTTTCCTCAAGCTCATGAATATCTAAATTTTTCTGGGTTTCCATACGATTACCAGATACTAGAAAGGAAAAAAAATGGGCTGTTTCACAGTGTGTCTGCTATATTTCACCTTTTCATACCTCTAATTGCAAATTCACCTCTAGCCACCGACTCCGTATCTTTAGTTTCTCTTATATGACATGTTTTATCATTGCTCTTATCTCCAGCCCGAAAGCAATCTTTGGCAGTTCAATGTTTATGAGATATCTATGATTAAACATCCTTCATTGCGATGCCTGCAGGATTCCATAATGTATCCATGATTAGATCTTGAAGTCATCAAACCAATTTATCATGGAATTGTCTGAAGGCTAGTGCCATCAATCCTTGTATGGGCGGACACCAACAACTAGCAGGGTGCTCTGCTGAATTTTTTTCACAGCGCAGGGGTCAGGTACTGAAAAACAATTTATCGCATCGCAAGCCGTGCATTGAGTCCCAAAGATGGGTTTGGTATCCTCCCTGAAAAATTTTTAACTGATAATCGTCTGATTTTCTATTTTTCTGCTTATTGAGGGACAAATTTTGTGATGTTACGTTTTCCCTCTGTTCAAGGAGGTTTTTGATCCTCCTTGCTCTGTTATAGCTTTATTTTTAAGTCAAACTTAAATTTTCAAAAATAAGGGGTCACATGGTTCTCTCCAAAAAGAAACACCCCTTTGAAAGCAAGTGTACGGGGCTAATGTATATATATCACAGTATAGGGGGTCCAAATCACAGCATAGGGGACCCCTATGCTTAAACAGCCTGCCTGGTGAGAACCCTGACTATCTCAGAAACACCTGAAGGGCCGCCAATTCTAGATTCATCCTTCAGGCTGACTCCTGATGAACTCTTTACATACAAATTGCGGTAAAACTAGGTCACAGGGTCGGAACTGTGAGAACGGTCACGGAATCCATCACCTCTCTAGATGAGCCGGCCAGCCCGTTACCATTAAGTCACTCGTCATCAAGTCTACATCTGAGAAAACCGCAATGCATCAGCAAAGAGCGCTTCGACTTCTGTTCAAAGTGGGAGAGACTCATAAAGAGAAGGAAGGCAAATCTCCTTCACAGTTACCAGTGTCATATAATGGGCCATACACAACTGCATTCTGTTATGTGAAGAAGCATTGTGAGCATTGATGCTCACGATAAAGATATGGATGACGTTTTATCCCTGTATGTCTCCAGTCTGAATGTGATTACAGTATTATTACAGAGCTATGATGGGTTGTTCAAATCCTTTTTTCCAAATATATGCCAAAGGATAGGTAGCATATCAAAAGATGCCATTTAAGAATAGGCTGTCTACAAACATTGCTCCAAGAGTATATAAACCACCATGTAGAAGAAACCAGAAATAAGAGAGCCCAAACAGAAGATACATGTATGCATTTGGTACAGCACATTTTGTATTATGATGATATAACTTGCAAGTAACAAATGTACATTGATTTGGTGCAGCACATTTTGTATGATGATGAGTCAAGTACATTATTCCATAACACATATACAGGTACCCTGCCAATGATTTCACTTCAATCCAAAGCCATAAACACTCTCACTCCAACCTGACTTCGCTGGTGGTCAGCGTGATCAATATATAATTTCCATTGGCAAAAACTTGTAGACAACCTAATTCCTGTCTGACTGAAACCAATTTCTGCCTCACAACTACAGTTAATCCAGTCCATCTACAATACAGGGACATCCAATTAGTAGTTAGGGGAGGAATCTATTCAGTAACTTGCACATGGAATGAGGACAGAATTGGCAGTTAGTTCCACTATCCCACATGCATGTATGTAGTTAATGAACTACTCTTCTGGTCAAAAGAAATTTGTGGGACTTTTCTGGGACTAATAAATTGAAAAACTTTCGTGTAAATTCCAGCATGTGTTGTGGGGTCAAACAGGAAGACCTGTAAGTGTAGTAAAAGTTTTTTTGTTTCATTGCAAAAAAAAATTATAATTGAGACAGAACACATTGTCAAAAGCACTGTTTTGTCTAACTCAAATGCTTGTACATTATTCGAGAATCCCAATAAAATTAACTGGTTCAACAACTTCTAATGAGCACCATAACATCACAAAATAGGTCAATTTACCAATCACCTCTATTACTCCTGCTCACTCTACTATCATTATCCCTCTACTTATATCATTCTCCCCTATACCCAAGGGACAAATAGCTTAATCATCTGAGGCCTAGAAATCTATAGCATCATTTCAAATGATTCTTATTTTGCCCTGCCTTTTAACGATTTGATTTTTTTTTTTACAGATATGTGTGATGGCTAAGTGGGAGTTAGAGTGACTTTGCTGTGTAAAAAGGGTGACACAGAAGTGCTGTGGTATAGCACTTCTGAAAATGGGCCATAACGCTTTCAAGCTGGGCCCATGTGTTAGACGACAACAAGTGGAAGCCATTTCAGCACCAAGGAGAGCAACTTCAAGAACATTCTCTTCAGAGAGTTTGCACCCTCGGCTAATGGCTGCATTTCTGCAGAAAAACAGCTTGTCACAGTCAAAGTCTATCAAGATTAAGGGGCGTGGAATGGAAATAATGTGCAGAACAAGTACAACTCGCGGCATTTACCCGGTAATTCAAACATTCATTACCAGATGGGCATGTCATTACAATCAGTCTCCAGCCCAGAAAGAGATTACACACAAACCAAACCACTGCAATTACTAGCTGGGCTCTTCATCTTTCATGAGTGTGATAGCACTGTACTGCAAAGAACCCTTTCAACACAGGAAGTGCACTTAATATTCAGATGGACAATCTGTGCCACCTAAAATTACCTGGTAACAAAAAGTAGTAGCCTAGAATGCTGTTTAAGATTGATCAGAAGATAGTTTTGCCAATTATTTTTCATGTGTTGTAAAAGCATTGTGGATCATCAAGTTCATTTTTCTTCCATACAAGGCAATGCAAATGTTGTTTCTTTGCCAGAGAGTACTAATCCTAGCTTAACACTAAGTTGACAACATTATACCTTTATCTTCCAAACCTCCTTTATCTCTTAAGACCATACAATAATTCTTAGACATTTCATTAATGAAGCGCATGCATGAGGGACACTGATAAAGGCTTCCATCCCAGCAGAATTAATGCCACCACGTAGCCCATTATACAGGAGAGACTGTCTCCGCCGAGCCGGGATGTCTGCGAAAAACCACTTACGTCTCCACATTACCTCTGTCTTCTGACGAGACCATGTGTCTTCTGGCTACTAACGAATATTACTTCGCTAATTTCCCCCAGATTTCTTCTCCATTTAGACTGAGTAATAAGTTCTTATTACATGCATGTATGCGTGTGTGTGTGTACAGGCCCTCTTGCCACGATTCGCGACATTTTACACTTCATTTGCTTCCATATCTACTGCAATATTCATGGCAGTACGCGAGGCGAATTTCTCGCTTGCGACAATTTTTCAATTAACGGCTTGACTTATTTGTCACCGGCTCTATCCGGCGTCTCCTCCCAAATGCAGCCAGCAACCCTATCTAATGTCAGAATGCAATTGAACGCTGCCTAATGATTCACTGCCTGCCTGCCTGTTCCCAAGCTTCATTGCCAGGCAAATTGCTCCTGCCCAATAACATGCTCCCCTCCCCTCCGTGGACCAGCAGTGTGCACTGATGCACGTCTAATGCTGTGAACAGGGGATTCTCAAACACACTTGATAACATGGCAACTTGGAGATATTATAAACCTCCTGGAACGAAGCACCTTTCTGCAGAACTCAACTGGATGGTGTGTTTTATGAATTTCAGACGAATAGAAGAATAAAAAGAATACTATACGATAAGAAGGGGGAATAGTTGTTACAATTTCCTTGCCAAAATTTCAGAGTGCAGGTGTTTGAAATTCTTTCCGTAATTCTAGCTGGAGGATTTGTTTTCGGTGTGTTTGTTTGTTTGTTTGTTTGCCTATAGTCATTTGAACATAGTGGAATCACAGAAAGTGAAGGAGAAATGGCGACATGCAGACTGACAGAAAGGTTGAATTGGAGGTCAAAATGGCCTCCCTGCAGGCTGGGAGGAAGTACTTATCATTGTGACTACTGACAGGAAGTTAGGTCAACGGTTGCAAAAAAACATCCTGAAACTGAACAGGTTATCCAAGGTCACCTCATTTTCTGCTTTCAGTTTCCTGCTATATTTCATTCACATGTTACCTAATGGAAGGCAGTGGTAAAATGCACATACAGCACTGATGGCACTGGTCTTCATAGATGACAGTTGTGAAAAAACACATTATGTCAAATGCTCTTCGTTCAGAATTCGGACAAAAAATTGTGACAACTCAACAAAAAAGGTTCATATTTTGCATGCAAAGTGCCAACCTTCCTGGTCTCCCCAAAATGAAGAGCAACAGACCACATACACTGGCTAGTCTGATTGGGAGGTAGACAGATGAAACTGTTGGCACTCGGACAAACCAATTTGTCTGCAGTCATATGTCTATATCTATCTGTAGGGTCCCCCTGGTAATAAAGACACAGTCTAACAGTCTTCACTTCTGCCAAGTTCCCTGCTGCATCCTGACATCAGCAGAGCCATTCTCCAGCTGGATTACGGATGTGGCTGCTGTGCTCTGACAGTTAGAAGAGAAGGTCACACGATGCCCCAGAAGAAGGGCAGCTTCCCAGGGTAAATTGGCACACCACGGCTGATCCCATCAGCAGAGTTTTTGGGGGGATGGATAAAGTGGATTTGTACGAGTGTAGAAAGCCAAAGTCAAACCCTCTGTCTTTCCAAACCATAACCTTTTCACTAATCATGTGGAGGGAGACATTCCAAGACCCATGATTGTTCTTGCTAGCGAACAGAGAGTTCATCCAAGGACATATTGGGTGAAAGATGAAAGCCCTCCGGACTGCTTCCATGTGATATCAAGAAATTTTTCATAGCAGCACCCAGAGCTCCCATCAAAATTACATGCACTTTAATGTCTATATCATATCATTTATTACGATTAACCATTCATTAGACTGCAAAGCTTAACAGTCATAAATTTGCTTTCATGCTCTCTGATTATGATACTTCCACGTGTTCAAACTTCTTTTGTACAAAAACATGATGGTGCACTTAGTTTTTCGGGTTGGGAGCACCAGTGTTTAAAAAGTTAGTCTGGAACCCCAGATGAGCACTTATAGCATCCATGATGTACATTATTAGCCTGGACGCCAGACTGTTGTCAGAGCTCTGTGGGTCTAACTGAGGGGTGTGTATGGTAAAATTTCCTTCTGGGCATGTTGGCCCTGGAGCTGGCCTGTGCAGTGTACTGGCCCTGGCAACGGTCTGGCACCCAGGCTAGATATACATAATATACTGCATGTAGGAACCTGATAATGTGATGTAGATATGGGATAAATTAATCAATATGTTCTGTATCACCAAGGCTTACCTTTTTTAGATGTCCTCTGTTGGTGCCAAGGAAGACCACGGTGTACTCTTGGACTTCTAGTGATGTGACAGCCGTCAACGTTGCAGAGTTAGTGGAGTAGACTGGCTGGGCAGGTATCGGCATGGTGCCACCCATGGGGTGATTCACCTCAAACCCACAGAAGTCATCATTTATAGGTAAATTCTGTACAGTAGAGAAAAAACAAAGTAAACTACGAGGTGGTTCCCTGTTGAGGAAGATCAGATTTGAACAACAAAATTATTGTCAGCACATTCACTGATACAATGAGCAAAAATTATTTCTACAGCAATTAAGCTTTTTTCCTGCAGAAATTCCTGCAGGAAAAAATTCTTCCTGCAGGAAAAAATTCTAAAATTTCTGAAGAAAATTTTCAAATCATAGATTTACCTGTCAATTACATGTATATGTAAACACTTACATGTGTATGTAAACACTTATCTAAATGGGAAAAGTGGATTTCAATCTTCTTTCAACGTGGAGGGTTAGGACAAATAACAGATTCTTATATCACATTCTATTAACAAACCCACAATATTCTGTTTCAGCCATGATTTGCACTGACTAAAATTTCTATATCTTGGAAATCTTTTTGAAGGCAGACTGTTATCTATGAAAGAATGACAATTTATACACTGTGCCATTTTGGCAACTATTCCAGACATTGACAGGCCTAGGGGAATGATATTATACTAAAAGCAAGTCTCAAAAGCTTATAAGCTTGATACAGTTGGTGGATTGCCGAACAAACCTCGGTCTGTTTGGGACAGGCCTACGTAAAGCTTATAAGCTTTTGAGAGTTGTTTTCCCTGAAGCGTTCCATGATAAAGAGATTGGAACAAACTGAAGAAAAAAAGTCCATAACCCAACCTACCGTGTCACCCCACAGAAAATATACCAACAGCTTAATTACTATATCTTGGAAAAAGGCCAACAATTCCATAAAGCTTGCTGTTCATCAATTGAAATTGTCAGCCTTTGACAATTTCACCTAACTGTGGGACCTGAAATTTTGGGATTCAACACGACACGTTTGGAGTCAAACTCATTTACCACAGGTAGAATTTCCTTTGAATGTAATTTAGTATACAACCTTGACCATGACAGAGATGCATGTACTGTATACAGCAGCTGTTTTGTACGCCACGCATTTGTGCTCCTGACATTTTCAATCCAAACCAAAACTTTACGGTCCTCAGGCATTTATTGATTGGCCTTCACCCCTGATCTACACATATATGTCAAAGTATTACTGATATCACAACAGACAGTCCCTAAACCTGCTAATCTTAGGAGGCTCATCAAATCCCCCTGGGCTTCTAATACAGATATATTAATACATAAATACATATATTAATTGAGAATTACTGCTGACTTAAGTTGTATGAAAAGGGAAAAAATGAGATTATGACCAAAGGGTATTCTGATTCTCTAAGTACTGCTGACTGATCAATACATTGTCTTTTTACCTTTTATGTACCTGTATTGATCTCTCTATCAAAGTTGGTAAATGTCAATGATCGATCTTTGCTGATTTATTATTCCTCACTGTCGGAAGAAAAGCAAAAATTAACTTTGCTCTTTAGTTTCAGCCTTTGTACAGTGTATAAAATGCATCTACTTTTCATTTAAGAAAATGATTAATTACGGGATTAAAGTATACTATCAAAAGGTCCCTTGCGACTTACGCTCTGTCTACACCCAGTGCTGAGTGTCCCTGTACTCCAGTCTATTCCCAGATTCCCGTTCCCGTTGAAGCAGTCTTGTATCCGCGCCTTCATGGCCCTGTTGATGTCTTTGATGGTGTATACACAAAGGGCAGAGGACGAGGTCGGATTATCCGACGAACTTTGGCTTTTGGAAAAGACGGCGAATAGCACGTCGTCGTTTGGGGTAACTCCCATGTTCCCGGCCAGGATGGCACCCGGTTTACCAACATACGCCGCCTGAACGAGATTGTAGTTCACCGAGTTGGCTGAACACATAAGCGGGAGCTCAATGTAGGAGTGGTACTTGTTGTCATCGTGACAGATTCTCACTATCTTGGACAGAAGGGGCCCGCTTGGAATATTGTAACTCTGAGGCTGTATTGTCACAAAGTAGCTGTAAAATCCACTACTGAAGCCATAGACATATTTGATGTTGAATCTCGGATAACTGCTGAGAACGTTTGGGTTCATGTCGATCTTCGGCTCGGAAAACTCGTCCGACGAGGCAAACTTGAAGATGTTGATGTTGTTGCTGTCTGCGGCTACTGTTCTGCTGGATACAGTTGGCGGGTTGCTGAACAAACCTCGGTCTGTTCGGGACACGCCAACGTACAGGACCTCGCCCTGATCCGACGGTCCGGGTGCGATGAATGCGTACGTTGACCCCTCCATACTGTTAGCAGCAATGAAATGATGAGGTTCGGACTTGGGATACGCGATGAGGGACAGGTCGTCCCTTCTCCTCAGCTGGCAGCTGCCTTGGAATACGCTTCCACAGGAGATCAGTCTGTTGGCGCTGGTGTCAACCACAAGCACCTGATTGATGTTGTCTGTCACCTGCCGGCCGTACGTACACTCCCCAGTAGGCAGACAGGCCGGATTGTCCGGCTCAGGTCCCGTGCTTACGTCATATTCCAACACAAGGTCCCTACTTAGTTTCAGTATCTTGTTGCTAGCTCCGATGTATATGGAGTTTGTGTCTGGGTCCATTACGAAGTTGATGAAACTGCCCTCAGTGCTGGGCACACGGAATGTTCTCTCGAATCTCTGTCCGCTGCAGACATTGCATAGCAGGATGCTAGAAATGACTGTTACCCAGACGATACGCAAGGTGGCGAAGGTATCCATGTTGGAGACCGGTAGGTTACTTCATCAGTTGATGCTCAAAGTCTGCAAAACAAAAAAAGACAAAGAGATCAGATACATGGCACAGTGAAAGATTTTACTATAGCCAAACTAGTCTAGTGAAGTGATTGGATGAAATTATTTGCCTGAGTGATTTCCACCTGCCACATGCCGATAAAGATGAAGCTAACGTTAAGCATGCTGAAATTACTTCCCATTAAAACTGAAGCCTGATTGAATCCTGCTTTTTGTTGTTACCCTTCATAAACAAGGGTTATATGGAGCACACATAAACTGGGGAATTGCCAGTATAGGAAACTGCCATTTTCAAAGAGATCAGCCCATATTCTGTTAGACATTTGAATTCTTAATAAGAACCCCTTACCCAGAGGTAGCTTGCAACAATCTCCATGGAAGGAGTGATTTAGAATTTTGCGTATTACAAAATGTCAATCATATATAATATATGTTCCAATTGAATGCCAGGCTCACGTGCGTACACAGTTTAAGTTTAACTGTACATAATGTCAGGGATTTGCCTGCATGTAAATCAGGTCAAACCTAGGTTCTAATTTTACAGCAAGGTGAGTTGGTAACTACCAAACTCTTTGATATTATTGATTCCCAAAACTCTCCAAAACATCACATGTAAGGAAAGGAATTTCTCGCTCCTCCCTAATACCAGAGTCAAGCACCATTGCCCCGCTGTAGTGCCGCACACATACAAGGCATTTTTCCACATTCTGGCACTTCAGGAATGCTAAACCCTTTTAACTTTCTAAAGAGCCTGCACCGTTGTACCATTCAGTGAGCGCAATTGTGGCTGAATAGACCACAAAGCCAGAAGTCAACAGGAAAGGAAGTTGAAGTTCCTATAACGACACCAAACAACTTTCAGACATCTGTATCAACAGGACTTTTCAGAAAAGTGCTTGCAGAAATTTCCTCCGCTCGAAACCTCTTTAACAAGGCTGGGTGCTTGCGACTCACTGACGCTAATGACACAGGCATTGCTAAAAGCCAGCTGGGCAATTATAGCTGGACTAAACCTGCAAATAATCTGTTTCCTAAAGACTTAATACCCAGAAAATGCAGGACTTCACTTGGTATCAACAGAAGGGACTTATTGCCAAGCTTGTACATAGAGACGTCTGGAAAAAGAGCATATAAGAAGTACTTTAACCATGACATAGCACAGTCTAGATCTTGATGGAAGGTCAAGTTCAGAGGCAAAAGTGTCCTCTGTGGACAGGTGGGTCTTATACAGGTGGTCTGGAGTCTCACTGTCTGCCTCAGATTTCTGTCTAGGCAATGGTCTTGGCTGATGAAAGCAGCACTGTTGGTACAATGCTCAATGTAAAACATAAACCAAATGGTTAATCATTGCCAACTCTTGGATAAACGACTTTTGTCAAGGTCTCAATTAGCTTCCTGAATTTCTTGGCACTTGAGGTGTAAGCTGAGTTGTTCTGACTTTTGTGAGCCAATAATTACATCATTCTAAGCTGGAGTTTCGCAAGGTCTCAGGTATTATTTGAATGTACATGACCTTAGGCTCTGCGGCATATGGACTTACCATTCCCCTTCGTTTTGCATAGGTACTGTGGTACTGTGGTACACCAACTATCAGTATCAGTCATAACTTGCTCAATAAAGTTCAAACAATGACCTCAAAGGCTTACTCCAGACTGGAAAAATAAACTGCTACTGTCTGGAACTCAATGGCATGATCTGCCAGTGACCATTTCTTTACGAGTCAACGGTTTCACAAAAGGGAGCCTTTTCACGAAAAGAAGTCACAGTTGAACTACAGGTAAAGTCATCACATCTGGACGGAGGTGTGGACAGGCTAGTTGGCATGGGTATGCCACACATGCAAACCCCTAAGGGGCACTTTAGACTGACGACGGTTCGATAGTCGTACGAATGTTTATCGTCAAGATGTTGCCGGCGACGGTATTTTACCACTGTCTAAACACGATCAAAATAGTCGCACGACGGTAATCCTCGAATCGTCGTCACTACCACCTCGGACCCTATCGTGCGATCCTTCAGCGGGGGGTCCGAGGAGGATTTTCCATCGTCTAAAGTGAACCGTCGCCGGCGAAGGAAGTGGGAGGTCATTGGCCTTATGCAAATAAGCCTGCAAGCGTTATTTCATGTCCAAGCACATCGCCTGTATCATTAAATGTCGTCAAACCAAAGACTTTATATCGTCATACGTGTCTAGTACAATCCCCTGCCACCAATCGCTACTTCTCCAGTACGAACCGATCCGCCGATCCACATTTCCCGGCCAATATACTAGTAGCCAGGCCGACGGCAGCACCAAACGCCTGGTTCAAACCCGGAGTATTTCCCCGCTCGGTACATGTGCCTCATACCCCTTCTTTGCTGGGCACAAACTCCGCGTCTCATCCACAGGACAACGAGTTAAAAGCAGGATAAAAACAATCTGCTGTAGCATGCCGAAAAAAGGGGTTCTCTCGCCATTTTGAATTGGCGCGCGGCGTGCCATCCTGCGCTGCGGGTGTCCGCCACGCTTTATGGTCATGTGTCTAAAGCCAGCTGTCGCCCACAACGATTGTCGTGCGATCGAATACCGTCGTCAGTCTAAAGTCGGCGTAACTTAAGCTAACTTGTGAGGGCTTTCGTCGTATATACACCTACATGGCACCAAATGGAGTGTCTAAACTTGTGGATTTGGACTGGGACTGGGCTAATTTTCTGTCCAAGTGTGAGGTCCATTAGTATTCCGAGTACTGATACAGGAAGGGTTAGCCTTGGGCTACTTTAGACCTTGTGCCACACCCCCTCCCCAAAACTGCTTCTCTGAGTCAGACAGTAGATTGCACTGTCTGATTACTGGTATGTCTGAAAAGGGAAGCCTGACCTAGATAGTGCTGGTATCAGTCCTTGTACATGTGAGAAGATTATAGTGTACTGAGCACACTTACATGTTTTCATAGATCTCCCTTCACAGAATGATGTTTATCAGGCTGGGGTCACCTGCAACCTGATACACCTGTACCTACCACAGATCCCCTGGCACAGTTACTGTAATTCCTCATTTTTTCACAGTACTTTTATGTTCACTGTTTTCACAGTAACTTTTGTATTGTGAACCTATCATAACTGTTATCAAATCATTTGCCTTTATTCCCCCTCCCTGCACCTACTGCCTTCCTGAATATGTCCATTTTCCTCAGATTGTGAAATTCTGCTACTGCAAAGATAAAGTTAATTACAGTATCTTTAGTTCCACAAACACCATAATCTGAAAATCCTGGAAACCTTTCTGTTACACAGTCCTTGTGATCCCACCATTATTCAACACAGTCTGTCACTTTTACTTACAGAGGAAGCTAGAGCTTACATCAAGATCTCACAGGTACATCTTATTCATGCAAGAGAAAGCAGGTATTCACTATTCAGTGACCAGGGTTGCACAAGTTTTCAAAAATCCACTTGCCCTATTGGGCAAGTACATGGTCATTTCTACTTGCCCGAACCAACTTTTCACTTGCCCAATGCAAAATATAAGTGACGTACATTTTTACCGCAAGGAAATTTTTTTCAGTAAAAAAAGCATGCTATATTGCTCTATGCCTGACCAGCATTTCCCAAAGTAAGGAGGTTTGAGACTTGCAAATGGTTCTCTGACAAAAAAATCATATTATGTGAATACACTACGCGAAAATGATGAGAGATTTTGCTCCAAACACTGGGGCATAATGCCACATCCCAAAAATGTACTTGCCCAATCGGGCAAGTACAGAGGGATATTCACTTGCCCGAATAGTGCTTTTACTTGCCCTGGGCAAGTGGGCAATGGGACTTGTCCAACCCTGGTGACCTTACAACTTTAGGAGGACAGAGACCAAGAAAACAAAGACTTCTTTGTGGTAAAAGACTGAGAGCAGCATCAAAACAAATACTGTCTTATCTTTACAAACAGGCCAGTAGACTGAGTACCCTATCTGGTATATATCAACACAATGTGGTCCTCCAGTTTGTTTCAGTTATTTCACACACCAGCACTTCTGTAAACTAGCGAGGACCAACCACCTGTGACGGGTACTACAGACACGTTTTCCCAGCATTCAGTCTGGTGTGCAACTATGTTCACAGAGTCTGGGATCATGGCACTTCTGTTTCAAAGTTTGAACAGTGCTATAAGAGTTTACAGAGCATAAATAGCTGTCTGCTTTTCCGCTGGAGAGAACAGGGCTTGCCACTACAAACCAACACAAGACCTTGGGTGACTACTCTATCAAAGAACACTGGAAAACAAAGAATATTACGGATTCATCTTACATCTTTTCTAGAAATGCATCATCTGGATACATGTATGAAATGTGTCCTTCTATAGTTCTGGTAAGGAAAATGGGTCCTTCCAAAAAAAATGCCTGAACTGAAGATAATGGAACCTTCCAAAAAAGCATGGATGTCATCTAGTCAATCTTTCACTCCTACCTGTACACTGATATACTAGTACTCCCTAAACACAGTCATCAGTCTCTCTACATTGTAGTACCGGTAAGTAGACTTCTAGAAGATTACACTGCAGGAACACAGCAGTTTTCAGCTTACCTTTCCACGTACTTAACCATCAATGAGTGCTACACCTGTAATAGAGTAAACAGTAGAACACAGCATGTCCCGACTTGCTAACTCTCCTAATTATCAGTCTCTCTGCAAGTGTATAATTACCAGACAAACCTTGTCAAACACGCCCTGCTTTACTGTGCAGTTTCAAAACTGTCAGGCTGTTTAGAAGCTCGGTAGAACCATTGTGTCTGTTGCCTACCTTTTTCAGGTGAGATCACACCTGGTGTACCTGCATGCTGTCACAGTCCAATCAAACGTGAGACTGCGTAACTGACACCACACTTCATACCTAAGCACACAGCTTACCACTGACCCTAAACACTAGGGGGTTACGAGGGGCGTGGTAGGCTGGCAGTTAAGAATCCGCACCCTATACAGGTGGGCAAATACTAAGTTACATCACCGCATTCTTTCTGCATTCTTCGATGAATACGTCAGTCGCTGAGGAAATATCACTTTCTCCGGAGGCGCCGAGACTCTACTGTTACTGGTTAGCCCTGAACAGCTTCTGCCAAACAATGTCACATAGCAGCGGACTTCAAATCAAGTGTGGCGGCACTGCTATCTCCGTCACCAGCCCACGCCTGGTGCCTCACTTCCCTGAATGACTGACTGTCTGCCTGGTGTCTGCCCGGGGCATGTTCAGGTCAAGTTCAGGAAACAGATAGCACTCCCCTGAGAGAAACACGGCCCAGATTTCTCAGCTACTTGATTGACTTTCACACAAACTTTGCCAAGATGTTCAGCTAAATGTAGTAGTTGTTGGCTCTCAGGATAGGACGTACAAGAGTCCATTTTACTAGCCACCGTCTCTAAGGCTTATAAACGTTCCAGCAGGTAAATACACACAGGCCGTAAGGAAGTTTTAAAGCCAAGAGACCAGACAACCAAGGACATTATGTGTACAATACCAGAGATTCATCAAAAGGATGTATGTGCTGCACATCAATTACAATATCCATTTCAAAATACAAATATAATTTTGCTCTTAAAGATTTGTCTAATTGCTTCTAAACTTCTTTTTAGCCTTTATTCACAGAAATAACCAACTTGCCATTTGATTAGATTAATTTTGATGTATTTTATGACTTTTACCTGACTTTCATGGCAATTAATACTAAAAGAATACTTTTTCAGTACATATATTATATGTGGTCACCATCTGTATCAGCATTCTGCCTTTATGCAGGTGTTAAACCAAAAATGTCTTTCAAATGTCAAGAACATGTCATCCACATGTCATCCACATGAGTAATGCATGAGCTAGTTAGGGTGGCTTTTACCTGACAGAAATGGCCTTAGACCACAAATAAGACCATGAAGAATCCCCTGTTCTAGCCAGGATGCTCCTAATGAATTGCCTGGTAGTGCCATGGGATGATTACTCCTTACTGGTGATATGTCAGCTTTGTCATTCAGACCTTGGCTGCAAAGAGTCGGGCCTATTGAAGGACAAAACTGGGTCATAGGAGCGCCTCATTAGCGGAGGCAGCTGGCCGCACCAATTATTAGTGCCAACAAAAATCAATGGTAAAACCTGCAATGATGAATGACTGGCTGCTAACTAGTACATAGGTCAGTATCAATAGAGTTTTCTCAATACACAAGAGGGTGGCTGACTTGAAGGACAGGACACTAGCTATAGCCAGTCACCCATGTTAAGAGAAGTTGACACTAAATATATACATGTAGTTTATTGCACAAGACAGACTGTTAGCACACAAGATAAAGTATAACCTACCATCTTGAAACTAAAATTACACCCTTGTTTAACAGTAGCACAGTGTTCTTGTTTTCAATCAATGATCTCATTAGGACAAACAGTCCGATGTCTCAGTCTCAGGCCTATCTGGTTCTCCAGGTATATTGATGGAAGAGGAAAAGAGAAATGCTACACCCTATATACTGATAAAGAAATTAATACTTAATTAACGGCACTTAAGTTGTCTGGCATGCTTCCGACAGGTGTTAAGAAAGCGAATCAAACAGGTACATAAGACAACTTTTACAGGTTTATCACCGTGAAAAAGCTTTATCTACCAGTTGCTCTTACATGTGTAATATTATAGCTGTAAGAATACATTCTACTTGTACAGGAAGCTACGGGTATTAAGTTGTATAAAACACAAGTCATGCAGGATGGCTTTATATACACAGTAAGCAAAGTTTGGAGTTGGATATGTAGGACTAGGGTTTCAGTTGACGTAATGTGACCATCCACTACCACATACCATACAACTGTACCTGCAATGCTGTTTGGCACTGAATAGCAGTTATGTACAACTTTAGTAATGCAGATACGGGTGTGAACAAGTTACAGGTACAATACTACAGGTGTACATGTGTCCACACCTGTTGTGTGACATATATCCTGCCGCAATTGTAACCATTAAATCCATCATATTCAACATTTTTCATATAACCTTTTTCATATAAGCACAAATAGTAGGAAACACAAGCCTATTTCGTGATGATTTCGAATCATGTTTTGTATGTGCAATGAAAGTAATACACCTGTCCATTGACTCCATGGCATCTCAATAAAGCAAATCTTCCAAAGTACTCAAAAGGATCTACATGTACTTTTAATTGCAATTTTGTTATCGTATGATCTTTTTTTACAACCTGTAAAATACATTTACCTAACAGGCAAGCATATACCTCCCAGTCCCATATACAACTTTTATGTCTCCAAGGCATAAAAATGTTAATAGTCACTCCCAAATCTAATAGACATATTTACATTTTCTTGAGTTCTAAAAAGCAAAGTAGGCTAATTACTAATATTCAAAATAACTTGATTGTTTATCAGCCCTCTTTCCTAGAGTAAAGGTGATATTGTGATAAACTGCTTGTGGGCAATCTTATGATACTATCGTACAACCTGTCCACAAATGGCCCAAACTACAGCACTTCCACTCCTTAAAACTGCATTGGAAGTTGTTAGGAGTAGCCATTATGCTGACTAATGCATGGAGGAGTCATGAATAGTTAATACGACATCGGTAACCAATTCCCAGAAATGGCCTTTTATCATCTGCTGTAGGCTATCTCAGCTAGCTTATCAGTTATACAGATAACAAGATGAGCTATTCTTCAAGCATGGCTGAAGGATTGCAGCACTTATGTAGCCTTGGTTATCAGAAAGTACATTTTTGCTAAGTTTCATTTCTGTTGTTAAACATCAACAGCAAATACATTTTTTTGTACTTTTTTAAAGAGGAAAATACATTCCTAATTCCTATACTACTAATGTTGGGACACCGAGTGGCTGGCCAGTGAAGTTGCCAAGACTCTAACCCACGCAGGGGTATTGACATTTGCTATGCACAAGAACCACAGGACAGAGGCAAATGGCTAGCTACCATCAAGCCCCAGCATCAGTGTGCAAGCACGTCTAACCCTCGGAACATGGGGAATAACAGAGTCTGACATTAAACTTGATAGACAAAGAGAGAGATACTGCAAGAATGATAACATTACCTGCCCATAACATAAAATAAAACATTCAGATCAAAGATAATTATCTATTCAGCAGTAAGTACCATGATAAGATTAAGATTGGTTTGGGACATTTCATATTTGATAGATGTCAGGGCAAGTTGGTATTTGGACCATACTGCAACACCAAGCCCTGTATAGTCTTATGACTACCCATTTAAATTGAAATTTGAAGAGATTTCTAGGCAAGTGTTTTTTCCTTGGCCATCTTGTGGCAGTGCATCCCCATTTTGTTTGGGCATAACAGTCCTTACCATCCTACTGCACAGCACCATATATCACCACACCACCAATATATCATGGCACTGGCATTCCATACTTGTCAGGTCTTCCCACAGCCAATTACACAGCAACTGGGTTACATGAATAGAATACTAGGTCAACCAAACCACATCAGAAGGCCCTGCCTGAGTGCCCCCATTAAAAGTACACCCCTGCACTGCATATTCTATGATACCTGTAATCTTCAAACCTCCCTTCCAATTTCAAATGGTCGAACGGTTAAAAGGCAATCCTGGCAGAAATCTTTATGTTCCTCCTGATAACAACGCTGCTATGAGGTACCGGCATATTGGTTGAAGATAATATCAATTTTTATGGTAACATGTTGCAACCGGGCTAATCCAGTTTGAGAGGTTTATGACTGATAATATGAGTTTTCTAAAAGGTCTGGAAATTGCTGGTGGTCTTTACAAGATTAGAACTTCTATTATAAAGGTGAACATGGGAGTGGGAGGGGGGTGGTTCAATAAACAATTTCTTAGTATTTTGTAACCATGTCTCAGTTTCTACTTAACTTTAATATCTCAGCTTCACATTAAACAAATTTTGTGTTCTATGTGACTGTCACTACTTTCTTTTTTTCAAATAATTCTAGGCACATGTACATGTATATGTACATGTACATTTTAATGTATGTACTTATATTATATAACTTGCAATTCATTTATTATATCCATAACATATCAGTATAACCCAACAGTAACTACAAATGTATATCTTAAGTAGCATTAGCATTACTTATTATTATTTTTACTGTTTATTTTTGTTATCATGTTCTTGCAATTAGCCCTCCGGCAAGGATTTGCAATAAACTTCTCAATATATTATTTCTGGGAGAGAGTTCTTGATTTATAATTCCAAGAACACAGAGGATTAGCTCAGGTTGGGAGAGTCTTTCCCTTGTTGGAAAGTCACACAAATCAAAACCAAGATAACAGTGACTTCTCTGGGGACATTTTACCCCAGATCAGTCCATCAGTCTAAACTGTACTCAGTACAAAGAATTTAGACACTCTATTCATCACAGGGATATCCTGACTGTAAAAGGACCAGATTACCAGAAGCCTGATCATTACCAGACTTGTCCCTGTTCTGCTCTTTCTCATTCCTCCTTTAGTTCCAGTATCTGTCAATTCCCACAGTACCTCACAGCACTGAATGCATTCCATGCCAGTTTCTTCAGTTCTTTATTCTACCACAAGTATGCCACAGCCTAGCCTGGGTGCCATCCGTTTTGTAACGGGCTACTTTGCACTCGCCACCCCAAACATTTTTTAGCACGGAATGCATTCCATGCCAGTTTCTCCTTCAGTACTTTATTCTACCACAAGTATGCCACAACCTAGCCTGGGTGCCATCCGTTTTGCAACAGGCTCCTTTGCACTCGCTAACGGTAAACCCAAACATTTTTCAGCGTAGCGAGTGCAAAGGAGCCCTGTTACAAAATGGATGGCACCCAGGCTAACCACAACCTACATAATAAAGCAGACCTGTTCAACTTGATGCACACTAGAATTTGTAATATAACCAACGTGACCACCCCTATTTCAAGATAATGTTGGTACTACCGGCCGTATGCACTCATTTCTCACAACAACTAGATGGACTAGAAAATAACTTTAGGACAGACCAAGGACACATTGAAGTGCAAGATAAAATCTGCTTCCTTCTTAAAGATCTGTCTAGTACGAGGATAAGGTTCTTTCTTTCTGCTAAAATACCTTATAAAGATGCTATAATAATGATACAATAACTCTAGAACAATTTCACCTCTCCCATATATTGCTACAGATTTCTTATACAGTCAGTGCTTTCTTTTCTAATATAGTGTATATGCCTACAGGCCCCCTCTTTACCCAATGTAATATACCTTAGAGAGATGGAGCCATGACCTAAGAACAATTTAGCCTTCCCCACATTACCTTGTAGAGCAGGGGCAGGTCTGAATCTCCCAGCTGCTGCATGTGCCCCATCCTCCAGGGATTATTCTAATCCCTCTACTGCAGTGGGCATGCCAGGAATACAGCGCACAGCCTTGGCTTTCAAACAGACCTGCCCTCCCTAATAATTCACACACCTGACTAGAGCTTATTCAATGACTATCTCCTTGGCATACATAGTGCAAGACTTGCCAAAGTGGAAATAATAAAGTACTCCTGTTGCTGGCAGTTTGGGGTGGTGGCATTTTTATTGAATTGATGTTTGCTGCTTCTTCACTGCTGGAGCATGGATGCATGGAGCACGGACTGTTCCATGTGGAAAGTGCAGGGGGGAATAACAACATGTTGGAATGGGACCTCTTTCTTTTAAATCTTATGTACTGTCTTCCTTTGTAGCAACCCTGTCCTTACTTGTAATAGGTATGTATTGCTGTCATAGTGTCTTTTATTCTCGTAACATTCCATGTCTTTGAGACAAAATATCAACTTCGTTACAGTTCTGACTTGAGCCATCTATCTAGCTTTCTTGTCCAGATATTAAATCAAATGTGACAACTGTCGGTGACTTATATATGGTATTCACAAGTTAATCACTTTTCCTGGTATGACATTTACTTCTAATGTCACCCATCTAGCAGCAGAAATACAATAATCTCCAAAATTGTGAAGATTAATAAAACACTGCCACACAGCAATCATGACATAATTGTATTGAGCAGTTACAGGGGTATGCAGATTAAAAATTCACAGAATTAACGTCTGACAAAATCGATATGTCAAAAGTTTTCGCGTATGAAGAAGTCGTGTTTTATTACCGTATTTTTACTGCTGAAGCATTTGACATTACACAGGGCAGTCACTAGCAAAGGATTCATCTTTACAGCATCTAAGCGGAAGTCTGATAGCATTCTTCCATAAAAAACTTTTAAGTGCTTCCTCCCAGAAAAGGGTAATGAAAAAGGCCAAAGGTGTCATAAACTTTGACCTCTTGCGCCCTTCTTTTTAGCCACTGACCCAAGCACACACAAAAGTTTACAGGATATACTAGTAAGCACAAGAACAGCTTCATCCAATAAAGCCAACAATAGGCCATAGGTGTCAGAGGTCAGACTCCCAATCCCGGTAGGATAAGTCATTATGACAATTAACCTTGGTGGGATGACTTCTTTATCCTCCTGCCCCCTCCCCACCCCTGCCTGAACAAGGCACCTTGTGACCTCTGCAGCTCCAGAGGTCATTATCCACATCACTAGGTAGAAAATCGAGGCAGACAGGTGCCTATTATCCAAATTACTTCACATCTGAGAAGTCATTATTCTCCTCCCCCCCCCACCTTTCTGTGAACTATACTCTTCCTATCACATTAAAAACACTCAAGTTCTCGCAAACTTTATTCCAACTTCTGCCAAATTCTCTACCAACAATTGACTTTCTCAACACACTCTGTACCTTTTTATCACATAGCGCAAACATATAGTACCTTGATTCTATGTAAAAAGTCCATCCTTGCAAGGTTCACTGGGACTCCATGTATTTCTATTCAGAAGCAATAAATAAGACTATTTATTTTGTCTATCCAGCTATCTACTGGTATTACTTAGGCTGTGAAATACACGGACTACCGTAATTCCTGATATTTTTGTGGTACTTGTATGTTCACGGTTTTCAGAGTCACTTCTGTACCGTGAACTTATGATTACTGATTAACAAATAATTCCTCGACTTCCTTTTTCCTGCACCTGCCACCACCGCGAACATATAATTCTATGAACACCTCCATTTTTCTCAGACCCTGAAATTTCGCGACCGGGAATTTCAAAATATGGTGTCTACCATCATAGAGAAGAGTATTCATCCTCCTGAAAATCATCCCAACCTGGACATTGTTATTCTCCTCACAGTGACCCGGCTCCACGGCTTCAACTGGAATCACGATTGCCTCGGCGTCAATTCTCTCCTTGCATAACTATCGCTCATCCAAATCAGCGGCCTGTCACTGACTTGCTCCTACTCTTTCCCCTTCAAACTACAGATTGAGCCTCTCCTCAATAAAGCTGGGGAAATAGATAACACCCGCTTTGTGACTTTCACCTTGGCTTTCAAAACAAGTTCTGATATCGCTGGGAATGGTGTGATACCATCACGACTCCGATGGCCTTGGAGGCAAAACATTGTTAAAACATTCGCAAATTTGCAACGGCCTTGGTACTGAAAGCTGTTGGTTCTCTAACTCCCTAATAGGCTCCATATATTCCCTTGACAGTTCTGTGGATGCAAAGGTCTAAGCGAATATGCAGTGCTCAAGGCATACTGTACTGAGCAGAATTACAATTGCTAGCCCAGAGGAACTGAGAGATACAATATAGGTAAAATGTTCCAGCCAAACAATTCTCCCATATCTGCCATCGCTGTCAAATCTCACCAGAGGCCACAAGGCAGTTTTCACTGAATACTTATGGTGTTTTTTGCTATCATCCTCCATATTTTAGGCTTTATAGTAGCATGATTTAGTTTCCAAGGATAATGCAGTCACAATAGTGTAAAACGTCTATACATCATTTCCTTATCCTACATATTTGTCCTAAAAGTCCTTCCAAGTAGTACACCTTTAGAAGTTCAAGGCACCCTATACACAGCTATACAAGTAGTATGCTTACATTCAGCAAAAGACATTGTAGAAAAAAAGCAAGCAATGCTAAACAATTTACCTTAGAGACACCTGAATTACCACAGACAATAACTCAGAGGTGGGACAAAAGGTAATCACATAATCGTTGGTAATTATAAAACACAATGGCTTCCTTTGTTGGGGTGATTAGAAGGTGGGAAGTGCCCAGCAGGGGGCGTGAGAAACCTGGAGGGGGTTCAGGATCTAAGGTTCCTTCTTTGGAAATATGCCTCGGGATACCTGCTGATGACCTAGATCTTACTGAGGATGAATGTGAGAAATTCAAAGCAGTTTGACAGAAAATTATGGTAATGTTTTTCAAGATGTACTGTAAGGAGCCAACAAACAGGGTGAATTCGAAACTGACAACTGGAAGATGGAGTGTATATGTTACCCTACCAATCCTCGTTCCAGATCACAGTTCCTATTCCAGATGACAACGCAATTACGACCAGCGAAGCCAGAGCATAGAGACGACTGAGTGTATTCTTTGTTCTCTCAAACCAACTGCGCAGTACGCATGCGTACATCGGATCAAACCATTATCCTAAAGGGGGTGTTTCTACATGGCAACACACGCCCCCCCTGGCTGAGATGTCGTCCCGACATTTGACAATAAATATTGAACTGTTGTAAATAACATGTAGAACTGTTAACTCGAAACTTCTCTATAGCTACATCTATGTGAATTCGAATAAAATATTTTTAACTTGTACAACAAAGTAAAGAGTGTTAGAACTGCCCTAAGAACCGCTTTGACTATTGAATTAAACTTAACTACAGCAAGACTGCATTTTTCTACTACGTAACTTGCACGTACATTTCAAACATCGCGAAGGCACTGACTTCTACAGTAGCAAACTGATATAAGATAATATTCTACTTCCATACAGAAGAGATAAATGCATACTAGCATCTATATTACTTAACAACATGGCTGAACAACTCGTCCACTTACTAATACACAAAGAAATCACAGCTTTCTTTCTTCCCCTAAACTGATGCATTATAGTGTAATCTTCAGAATGTCACCTCTTAATCCACTAGAGAACA
>NW_017804020.1:1373401-1414606 GCF_001625305.1 Branchiostoma belcheri | reverse complement strand
ATTCTGGGAGAGCACGTAACATCGCTAGCAAAGTCCGATTAAACCTCTCCACTTGACCGTTTCCCTGGGGGTGATAGGGAGTTGTTCTCGAGGGCGACACTCCACTCAGCTGATGTAGGCGTTGAAACAACCTGTTTTCAAACTCCGCTCCTTGATCATGGTGAATCTTGAGAGGATACCCAAATCTAGGAATGAAGTCATTGAAGAGCTTCTCTGCTGCTGTTCTCCCTGCCTTATTCCTGGTGGCATATGCTTGAGCAAACCGTGTGAAATGGTCCACAACCACCAGAATGTACTCGTAGCCACCTTTGCTCCTTTCAAGGTGGACATAGTCAATAGACACCAGTTGTAGCGGCTCAGTGGTGATGATGTTAGTAAGTGGAGCTTTGTCTGGAATGTTTGGCTTCCGGCGCTTAATGCACTGACACTTGGAGGTGCAGTATTCAACTATGTCTCTCTGCATCTTTGGCCAGTAGAACCGTTGTCTTGCCAGGCTGACAACCCGGTCTGCTCCCAGATGGCCCATTTTGTCATGTAGTTCTTGGTATACAATGTTTCTATAGTCCTTTGGAAGCACTATTTGCAGAACTGGACCAGCTCTCCGGCGGAGAATGCCCTCATCATCGATCTGAAGCCTTTTCCACTCCCGCATGTACTCTCTTGTACCGAATGAGTTGTCTTGCCTCTCTCGGGTAGTGGGATTCCTCCCTTCTTCTTTCAGTTCAATTACCTTTCTAATGGCTGAGTCTCGACGTTGTGCTTCACCGATCTCCTTCTTGCTCAATGGTCCCATACTTGCACTCTTATCTTCAGGTGGTAGACTGTCAATGTTCGTAGTGATAGCACTTATCCATGTGGCATCTCCTTGATCAACCGCCTGCATGGCCTGGGTGGTGGCACTCAGTACATCACCACTCACTTCTTCTGTGCAGGTAGCCATAAACCGCTCAGCATCTCCTGGACTTGGGCGTGGTACTCTTGACAGCACATCTGCGTCTGCATTGGCTTTCCCAGGTCGGTACTTGATGCTGAAGTTATAGTCCGCCAACTCTGCCACCCATCGGTGACCTGTCGCATTCAACTTGGCTGTACTCAGAACGTAGGTGAGGGGGTTATTGTCGGTATACACTTCGAACGATGGTGCGTAGTACAGATAGTCCCGGAACTTTTCAGTGACAGCCCACTTCAAGGCGAGAAACTCGAGCTTCCCTGAATGGAGGTGGTAGTTCTTCTCCGCCTGAGTCAGGGTCCTCGATCCATAGGCTATTACCCGCAGCTTCCCTTCACTTTGCTGGTACAATACAGCACCGAGACCCTGAGCTGATGCATCAGTGTGCAGTACAAAGGGTCGCTCGAAATCTGGGTATGCCATCACTGGTGGGCTAGTCAGCTGTTCCGTGAGTTGGCAGAGTATTCTCTGGTGTTCTTCTGTCCACTTGATTGGTTGTTTTGGGGCATGATTTGACAGCAAATCATACAGGGGCTTGGCAATCTGACTGAAGTTCTTAATGTATGTCCGGTAGTACCCAAGGAATCCCAGCAGCTTCCGCACATCCCCCACTGTGGTAGGTGTTTTCTCCTTCAGCGCATTGACAGCTGCCGTGTCCTCGGGGTCCATGGTGTAGCCCTCAGCAGTTACTAATTTCCCCACGTATCTCACTTGCCGCCTGAACATGATGCACTTCTTTGGTTTAAGCTTGCACCCGTGCTCCTGAAGGCGACGTAAGACCCTCCTGTTCCGCTCAACATGGGATTCAAAACGTGTCACTATGGACCATGGTATCGTCCATATAGGGTTCACAGATCACGTGGCTCAGGCCTTCTAATACCTCTTCCATGTGTCTCTGATATGCTGGAGGTCCGTTCTTAAGACCGAAGGGAATTCGAACCCATTCGTACAAGCCGTATGGAGTAACGAACGCCGTGAACTCCCGACTTTCCTCATCCATGTAGCCTTGATGGTAGGCCTTACCCTGATCCAGGACGGAAAACCAGGTGCTTCCTTTCAGGCGGTTCAAGATGTCTTGGATCCTCGGTAGTGGTTGCCTGTCTGACATTGTCTTCTCGTTCAAGGCGCGGTAGTCAATGCAGAGCCTCATGCTCCCATCCTTCTTTCGGACGCACACCATCGGGGAGGAGTAGGGTGACTTTGATTTGGTAATCCACCCCTGGTTGATGAGGTCCTCAATATACTCCCTCACTTCTTTATACAGAGGTGCTGGGATGGAGACGTAATTCTTTTGCACTGGCTCTGTGTCTGTCAAGTTGAGTTTCAGCTTGAGACCTTCAATACTGCCGATATCAGACTCGTCTCGAGAAAATGCACCTGATTCCTCCCGGAGCATCTGTTTCACAATCTCCCTCTGCTCCTCGCTCAAGTGTGACAGGTCAACTGGAGGGTCCCACAACTCATCTTCTGCCTGAACCGTGTTTACTTGAGCTTGCTGTGGTGTTTGCTGTGGTTCTTCGCTCACTGGTCTCCTGTCCTCAGTTGTTGGGTGTTGAGATCCCTCAGGCACTCTCCTCAGCTCAACCGGTACTGCTGATCGTATTGGTTCAGCTCGACCCAACACTGTCTTTGCCGGCAGATAGACATCATATTGGTTGGAATTAGTTACAGGCACCTTGATCATCCCCGTTGAGTTAACTGGGATGAGTGCCGGTCCCACCTCCAGGCCCGTGGGCCAATCACCGGCTTCATCTGGTTCAAACAGCATGATCTGTTTCTCCTCCACTGAGCCACGAGGAATCCTGCACCTAACTTGAACTGTTGCCCCTCGTGGTAGCCGAACTCTCTTCCTGCCGACCCGCACTCCTGCCGGGTTCGGGACGCTGAACTCTTCTATCAGGTTAACCAGGGCCGCCGCCCTCTGTGGCCGAACCGGCAGCGCCCTCGACAGCAGGGCAGAGTCACTCCCACAGCGCTTTTGGATTTCTTCGATGACGTTGTATCCAATTATCGGATGGTCCTGGCTAGGGCTGTTGGTTGTCAGAAATGGCACAGAGATAGCTGGTGAGTCATCTTCGCTTAGTTTAAAACTGACCTCTACCCATCCACTGTATGGGATCTCTGTACCATTTGCCGCCTGTAAGTTGAGGCTTGCTGTGTCCTCAAGTATCTCTATTACTGGTCTGACCTTGATCTCTGGTAGATTCTTCTCTCTCCACGTATCTGTCATGATACTCACTTGTGCACCGGTGTCCCATAATGCCAGGACTGGCTGGTCATCCATCTTACACGACACCAGGCACCGATTCCCGACTAACTTTGTTATTTTAGTTCTTTGTTTTGGTGTTAGATGTGACGCAGTCATGGCGTTGACGTGAACCGATTGCTGTTGATTGTTGTTTGCTGTTGCTGTTTGTTGTTGTTGTTTGTTGTTAGTTGTTGTTACCGAGGGCTGTTGATTGTCATTATTTGGTGTTGTTTGTTGTTGTCGTTTCTGGGACGGTTGTGAGCTGCCTAGGACGACCCCTCGTCCCCTTGGGGTGCCCCTGAAGCGTTTCCCTGGTTCTTGTTTCGGCACCACCGAGCGATGTGGTTGTTTCCCCCACACCTGAAACAATGACGGCACAGCTCCATCCCCTGTTGTGTACATTGGTTGCACCGCGGGCTTGTTACAGTGACCTTGTTGACGTGAGCTTGTTGAGGTGAGCTTGTTGATGCGAGCTTTTCGTCCCGTTCTTTCTGGTCCACGATGGCTCGGCTCAACTTCTCCAACAGTAGGATGTCGCTACTGTTGGAGTTGGCTACCAGGTGCGGCTTCATCTCCATCCTAATGTTATTGTCCCTCAGGCCTGTTTGTACGGAGCGGAGGAACATCGCCTGGACCAATTTGGCGTCATATAGTCCATCTTCTTCCTTTGATGCTTCTACCACCTTGTCTCTCAGCCCCATCATCCTTGTGACAAAGCCTTGTGAAGACTCCCCTTCTTCTTGGCATCCGATGCTTAACTTACGGTACAGGTCGGTAGCAGTTTCCTCTAATCCATGGGCTCTTATCACCTGTTCGACCAATGTGAGGTTCAACTGTTCTTTCCCTTCCAGGTAAGTCCGAAGAGGTGACCCGGCTGGTATCGCCCTGATTACTGCATCTACCACCTCCTCCTCTGTATATCCCTGCCTCAAACCACTCTTGATTTGATATGTGAGGGACTGAAATCTCAGCTGCCCCACCTGTCCTGTTATCTTGAACTCCTTCTTGTGGTTGGACCCTGCTTGTTGGTTGCCCTTGCTGCTATCCACCTTCCACCTTGACTTCTTCTCCGATTGCCAGAGTGCTCTTCTTACAGTGTGGCTTCCTTCTCCAGCAGATTCACCCTCCAAAGTGGCCAGTCTCTCTCCCAAGCGCTCTATCCCAGTGAAACAACCGTTTACTACTCGTGCCAGGTTCGTGGTGGCATCAACTAGGTTTTTCATCGTCACCTCCGGCGTCTGAGGACCTGATGTTTTATCGTCACTACTACTGTTCTGTGCGCCTTTTCCTCCTTCCGCCATACTTCTCTTGTAGTGCTCAAATATCCCTCTAAAACTACCGTAATCTTGATTCAGCGCACCGACTTTCAACCTCTCTTTCGTAGCAACAATACTGCAGTCGCCCTCCCCCTTACAACCGCGGCGCCATCTTGTTAACCCTTGAACTTTGTTTTGTTTACGATGATTTGACCTCTCTGACCTTTTGTCCCGTGACCACTTTTGGCGCGAACTTTTCTCTCTCACTCCGGCGTCTGTGGCAGTTTCTTCGACGCAATCGCTTCATCCGCTCCGTTACTCCAGGAAATAGGATCTCGGTAGAACCTCCAAATGTTACCCTACCAATCCTCGTTCCAGATCACAGTTCCTGTTCCAGATGACAACGCAATTACGACCAGCGAAGCCAGAGCATAGAGACGACTGAGTGTATTCTTTGTTCTCTCAAACCAACTGCGCAGTACGCATGCGTACATCGGATCAAACCATTATCCTAAAGGGGGTGTTTCTACATGGCAACATATATACAGTCAAACCTGTACTAGCGGTCACCTTTGTATAGTGGTCACTCGGCCATAGCGGTCAGTTTTTGCCGGTCCCTTGAATTTTTCCCATTGACGTAAGCATTAAGAATCGTGTCTATAGCGGTCACTGTTCAACGCGGTCAGCGGTCACCCCATTCCGGTCCCGCCGGCATGTCAACACCGCCGATAGCGGTCGCGGCTGACCGTAACCCACTAAGCACCACGGCCGTAACACCACCCCACCTCGGGCTACGACCGTTATGAGCCTTGTGATAATTTTCCGATCGCTACATTACTAAAATGTGAACTGAAAATTAGACTCCATATGTGTATGAAATAAAGGAAAACTGACTTTTGACACGAAGTTTCTGCGGTCGCGGGTGTCTTTGATATCTGCGTTTTTCGCCAACACCAGTGCCGTGCGTGCCGCATGGAGCTTTCAATGGACTCGGCCGCTCGGCGAAGATTACGGCAAATTATCTTTACAAAAAACTTAAGAATATCCATATTTGGTTTCTCGATTCCTTGAAATGCGTAGATATGTGCATAGCTCCGTTTTTCATGGGCATAATTAAAGAAATTTGGCTCGAAAATGCGTTTCGTATTTTTCCAAGATGGCGCATGTTGGCTGCAGAGGGAGGTCAATTGGGGTCATCGGAAGACTCCACTGTTATGGAGGTAGATACGCCGAGTTTTATTTAACTTCATTAGCGTCAAATGACGTAATTACATTATGAAAACATTTGAAATACATTACTACAATTAATGTTAGATGTAAATTTAACACTGTAGTGGATATTTTAGAAAAGATATAAGTCTGAAAGGAGAAAATTTCCTGTTGACTACCACATTGGCATAATGGTAGAGGCAGACAACCCACGCGGGGAGAAACCCAAGCCGTAAACAAAGGAGAGTTTTCGCTAAGTTTTCATGTTCAAAAACGACCAAAAACGGAAAGTAACTGGCAACTGACTAACAATTATTTTGCTGTTAACTAAATAGACAGCATCTTGGTACAAAATAACTTATTTACGTGGTTGGAATTCGCTGTGGCGTGTCGGTCGCGCGAAGCAAGTGTTCACCAAAGAACAAAAACATGGCGATGTCGTTCTCTTCCACTTTTCGACTAACAACAACTACTAGTAACGTGGCGATTGCGGAGAAACGATAGCGAAAGCGGAAAGACGGACGCCAAACTTATTCCAAAAGGTGGAAGTGATTCGACTGGCAGAGAGAGTGAGAAGAAATCGTCGAAAGCTGAGCTTAGATTAAATGATTTTGCAGTCGATAGAAATTTGTTTGGAGTTGAAAGTTTGTTGCTTGATTTGCTTTCTTTTCTTTAGCCACATGTAGTACTAGTATGTACACAAGAACAGTAAATGACAACCAGTGATTTTGTATGTTTTAAATTATGTGAATGGTTTCATTGTCCCAGAATAGATTAACTGAATATGTTGAGTGTATGTATCTTTGATGTCAAGTTAATGTTTCCATGCAATATTTCTGTATTTCTTTTTTTTTTCAAGCAAGTACAAAATAAAGTACAACTAAAGCAAAAGAACAACAAATTATTGAACTAACACATGTACATATAAAAGAGGTTTACCTTTGCAAATGTATGTATTCATATGTTTCAGAATAAAGACATCACTGTTGGTACTCAAAGCATGTGTCCCTTTTTTTTCGGGGGGGGGGGGGTTCAACTAACCGGCTGTTTCTCTATAGTGGTCACCTGGCCATAGTGGTCAAATTTGGCCAGTCCCTTGAGTGACCACTATAGGCAGGTTTGACTGTACCAGTAACTGTGATCATACCGGTTTTGTCCCTGTCCTAGGCTAGCCATCTGTAAGAACCTGAGCTAAAGGCTGCCTAGGCAATCTTGGAAGTATGTTTTGCAGCAAATAAGATAAATACAAGAAGGGTAAAGTGACTTCTTGTCTGCACTTTATAGCCTGGATGACAGATCCATAGCACACTAGGTCCAAGTTGGCAAGCATTTGGTATAGCTAAGAGTCTAACTGGAGGGATTGTGGTATACAGTAATTTCCTTGGGGGCATGTTGGCCCTGCAGTATAGGAGCTGGCCTGTGTAGGCCCTGGAAAGTCTGGTACCCAGGCTATAACTTTATTACTAGGTATAGTTAATATGTGCCTATTATGAAATCATCAAATTATTGGATAATAACTTCCCCGTCACAAATGTTGTGACCAATGATTAGTCTTCCCAGAGTTTGGAATACTAGTAAGAATAAGCTGTGAAGCAAGACCATTCCATCTAAATTTTCCAAGAGGGGTGATAAGATAGGGAGGAAACAATTCCAGGTAGGAAAAGTTCCTGGAAAAGTGGAAGGATCAGTAACTGAGTAATCATGGGTACAAGTCTGAAATAAAGGGCTTTTACATTGGTTTTGTTTCCAGAGGGATAAATAATTAAAACATTGATTTTTGTATTTTAGACATTCACACATGCCTAAACTTCACTTTGAACCCAAAGTGAGTCATCCCTAAAGATTTTAGCAGTGTGAAGTGAAAATCTACAGGCAATTGTAGTGCCCTGGCTGTGTAACAAGCTTCACCTTCACCTAAATGTGACAGTGTTACCATATGAGCGAGTATACGTCTGACATGTGTTGTCCAAGAATCTGTCCTGACAGGGATACAAGTTAGAACAGATTCTATCCTTCCCAACAATTCGGTCATGACCAAACACTGGAATGACATCTATACTACTAGTAGCTATCTTCTAAGACAGTACATAAAAGGTCAGATATGGTATATTGACTGCTAAAACAAGCTTAAAAGTAACTGTAAGACATGACAAGAAATCTTATATACATTGTGCCTTTTCTCCTTTAAATCACACTCAGTTCATAACTTACCTGACAAAGTTTGAAGTCCTTGAACTCTTGTGATATGATGTTAAGTGTCAGCTATAAAATGCTCCCTTTAAAAGCATAAATCCAAAATCAATCTGAATGTGTTCCGACAAGACTAGTGGGCCGGGATACCAAAGGAACAGATAACATTTTTCTGTGCCTGACTGCCTTGAAACCATGCCAAGTTCTGAACAGACTTTCCACATGTTGACCCAACCCACACATTCATGACATAAGCATTAACCTTCAGTGTCACAAACTGATTATAAAGCCTAAGTTCCCATTGGTCCTGATACAGGATGGTTAAATTTCCCCTGCCATCCCACTCCCTTGATAAGGACAGTCAACTTCCTGACCTGCTCTCAGATAATCGGTATTCCAATTCACAACTGACTTCCAAAGTGACAATCCGCTTCCTGAACTACTATCAAATAACCTGTGTGTTCGTTAAGTCCATTATTAAAATCAAGACAAGCATTTCAGCAACCTAGACAGTAGCCACTATCACCTTACCTCATGTATTGTTTAGTTATGTCAGGAGTATCAGACAGGTTTGATTACCATGCTTGTCGGCTAAACAAACAGCAATCCTGAGTTAAGAGATAGAAGGGTAAAAACCTAACGGCCAAAAACTACCAGAGCCTAATTAACATTTTGTTGTTACAGTACCTGTTGCAGTTGGCTCGCGTAACTAGAATGATACAAAGAAACTGATTGTAATAGGTGTGGACAATGGAGAACTCAATTAACCTCACCTGCTGGTAGCAAGGCCACAGAGGTGAAAATGATTAAATCATCTCCATCCAGGTTGTTTTCCCTTCTCACTACCCTCCCCCAGGGCATGGAGAGTCTGTCCGGATATTGAACAGCCAGTTATTCACCTACGTGACACAAGGTTGTTCCTGTTGTGGTGGTGGCATATTTATGAGTCAAAGGAAAAAATGTAGCAGTCATCCAGGTTTATTTACCTTATTGGTCATTAGGAAACATACGTCAGACCTAGTAAGTGGAACATAAGAAGGGTGTGTACATATGTATCTAGCTGGTTTGTTAAATCTTCTTGTTGTATATCAATACCAGTGGTCTATCATCAGACTCTATGGGAGGTTAGATCTAATATACCCATTTGAGATTCATTTGGCACCTTTCTTATACCTATGGAGACTACCACAATATCATATTCCATTTCTACAATGTATGCACTATCTTCTGCAGTCCTGCTTACTGGTAAAACCAGGGGACTAGCACATAATGACACCAAATCTCTCTTTTTGACGGATAAATTATGGGTTTTCCCAAATATAATGCCCGTCTTTTTTAAGTAAAAAAGGTATGCCTAGAGGCAGAATTACTCCCAAAGGGAAATCGGAAATCTTTGCACAATGGAGGAACACGCCTGTATTTTACTGAAATATTCTCTGATATCAAGTAGCATCCGTCTCATAGTCATACTTTTATCAGTTCACGTATGTATATTTCACAGGTAAACTGGTTTCCAGAGAGGAAGATAAACCACTGTCATTTGACCTTGAAGTAAATTCCGATACCCTTGAAGTTCTCTCACTCATGTTGCCACTACATTCCTTTTTCAAGTTATTGTATACATAAACAACCTTCACTTCTAGACAACAGACAACACATACACACGCCTCACAATGTTTTTCCTGTTTGAGTAAAAAAAAGAAACTGACACAAACTCATATATCACATTATTGCCTTACTTCAAAAGTGCCTTTATCACAACAGCTTCAATGCAATTAATCTGGAATAATAATGAATAATAATTTAAAACATAACAAAAACAGCTTACTGGAAAAAATTAATGCAATATATTCGAAACTAACAGAAAAATCAACAGGCTCCCAACTAAATTAAGTATTAACTTAATTATGATATGATTCATCAATTATGTGAATCAAATTTAGATGATAGAGTCAATTCCGCGTCACCGAGTGGGTTGTTATTGTCATTATTTAGAAATGTTTTGAATTCTTTGTAATTGTTTGTCTAAGAAATTTCATAATTTGGAAATATTTTGAACATCTTGTCAATATTCTAAATAATTCCCTTGTTTTCTAAAACGTTTGAAATATTCCTGATGTGGATTATGACATTTCCAATAGTTTCTAAATATTTCTAACAGCACTCTACCATTTTTTACCATTATTTCGAATTATTTCTAACATTTTGTAAATAGGTCAGTGGGATGGGAAGGAAGTAATTCACACATCCCTGTGGAGTACAGGGTAGACTGCCTGGGTGTCAGGCATTGATGCCTTACAACAAAAGAGCCACCAGTGTCCAGCAGTGAAATCTAAAAATATACAGAGAAAGACAGAAGAGTAGGATTAGCACCTACTTTTATGGGGGCAATTACCCACAACTACCATTTGGTTATTTGTTTGAAATAGTTCTAAATATTTCGAATTGTGAAAGAAACACATGGGTAGTTCAAATTTATTCTAAAGAAAGAGATCTTTGTACAGTCACATTCAAAATGTTTCAGAAATATATAAATGAATTCAAATATATTCAAATTTTCATTTTCAAATTTTTGAAAAATTTAGAACTTTTGTTACAGGGGTATTCTTTTCTTCTAAATAATTCAAACGTATTAGAAACATGGAGAAAAAACCCACTCGGTGACGCGGAATGGACTCTACTGTATCAAACCATTTGATAAAGGTTTTGGGTAAAATTGCCACTGGAAAATATACTGTCCTTATAATTCTAATTTTAATCTAACAGCAATCACAAAAGGACAAGCCTGGCTTGCAGTAAGCAGCTGTAAATAGAGTGAGGGATAATCTGTGTACCCAGGTCTGTTTGCCTTGCAGTAGACTGGATGTGAGCAAACAGTCAACGGGTACCCTCTCCTAACACAGATGGGACTGTCTGTCTTGCTGATGTTTTTCTAATAACGTAACATACAAAAACCTTACATATCAGACCAATTAAGCAAAAGAGGGAGAGAAATTCTCAGTTAATGTTACATTACAGGTCTGCATACCTGATACAAATGTACCTGCACTGGTACAGGCAACATTCAAAGTTACCTGCTCCAGATAAGTTTATCTGGTTCTTTGGCTTTCTGTTTATCAAAAACTTGAAACTAGGAAAAAAATTCTTCCTAGTACGTAGCACCAGTTTTGCTTTCACTTGTCTTCAATGATGCTACTTTGAAGAATATAAGGCAGTTTTTGACCACCGCTGGTTAAACATGTATGTCCCCATTACTTTAGTGTCTGGGGCTGGTTTTGTCATGTTTGTCATGGCGCAGTGCAAGTTAGGTACAAGTACATATAGACATGAGAAATACCTGTGCAGCACCAATTTTACCTGCACTGCATATGCAAGTGGTATTTAGCGCACTGCATTGGAAAGAAGAATAGCTCTAAAATAGAACTTGTTTCATAAAATTCCACCAGTTTTTGGTACCTTATTCGTTATTTGCATTGAGTTTTCATTTTAAAAAAATGTATTATTCGAACTTATATATCTTAGTTGAAGAGGGTTACGCCATTCCATCATGCAAGCTGCTCTGACAGGAACTGTCGAAATGATGTAGAGTCAGGATTGTTCACCTGATCCCAGGTATAACCACATTCCTAATAAATCAACATCAGTAAGCTCAGCCATTTTAAACCTACTATTACATGTATCATCAGTAGAATAGGATGAATATAATAGTCTGTTCAGTTCGGGCTATAATTCATATAGCTAGGATATGGTTAATAAAATATGTCTCTGTTAACAACAAGAGTTGATCCTAAGAGCAAACTTCTTTAATAACATAACATAAGAGTAGTTTTACATGACAATACTTCATTCTGGTTATGTTAGCACTCTATATTTCCCACAGTCCTGTTTCCCTGGAGTAACAACACACCATCAAGTTGCTGTGCCAAAACATCACACTGTCCTGCCTTCCATTCGCTAATGGCTCAAAGTTCTCAAACTAAATGAGCAGAGAGAAGTTATGGATTTCAATTTGACATTGGGTATCCCCAGTCATTTGTCAGTCGGGCTCTGGGGTGGTAATTATCTAACCCGTATAACAACATCGCAGGCCGCACCCGTGACATCCAGCCCGAACTGACAATGTGAAAACAGACCGAAGCCAACAGAGAGATATGTTCAAATTCATTATAGAGACAGCTGTAGTGTGCAGAAACCCAACACAAGGTAATAACATCTTGGATTATTGCATATAAGTCACAGTATTAAGTGTCCCCAGTTCCACAACAGAGGACACTCAGGACACTTACACTTCCACAAATGTAGTACAAGATTTTAAAGGCATCCAATGCAATTTCAGGCAAAACAAAAATTTCCAGGCAAAACAAAACGATTCCGAATGAGGAAATCTGTTTGATATTGGCATTTAAAGCTTTTCGTATGAATTTTGTAACACTAACCAAGTAACCATACGAATAGAAGAGGAAGAAACCTGAAACAAATGTGGCATTTGAATCAAATCACTTTGTCACCAGGAACAGTGAAAACTATTCCAAACCCACTTCATCTCAAGGGGTAAACAGTGCATAGCAACATTGGCTGCCTTGACAACAGGTACTTAGCATTTCCAGAGCATGTGATATACCGATCTATTATTCCAGGTCCAGTACCAATTTTCAAGAACGCAACAATACAACAGTCTACCTCTCTTAATTCCAATTCATTATGATACCAGCTCCCAATCTATCTTAAATTCCATTTAGCTACTCCGCGTTGAGTAACTACCAACTAAGGGCATCCTAGCCAAGGTAGGACTTCTCAAATGAGGTGCATAATCAAGCTGACAGGATTTGCATCAGAATAAAATTTATTAGTATCAATATAAAGTTAAACTGTACTACTTTATGTCCCACATAATGGGTAATGAATACTCTCTGAATATTATAAACATACAAAAGTTGCACTAGACTGTTGCAACTTTGGAATGAATGAGATGGGATAGGGATTCGTTCCTATGATGCATATACCCAGGCCAGTAACACTGTGTCATACTTACCTATAAAAAATAGTCTGCACTGTAAATGTCTTTTTTGCATTTCCGGCAAAGCTATGGCCAAAAATGGCATCCTCCTATCAAAGTCATTTCCATGGATCATGAGCAATCCACCTTCCCCCATGGATTTATACTGACAGTTACATTTAAAAAAGGCATCTATCTCTCTTGCTGTGTTCATAACTACCAAAGGTTTGTTTGCCAAAAATTTTCCCAAACTTCATTTCGGATTGGATTCCTTCCAACAGTTGGTTGAACCCTTACCACAAAAAGGCAAACATGACTGAAAATTCAAATGTCAAGTATACATTCTGAATGGTCTTTATTCTCAGAGGGACCAAATTATTTTGGCTTTCAATTTCAGGGAGGCAGAAAGGTCCCTTGACTTGACCCCACATTTGTATAAAGCTTGCTTGCTTTTCCAATACTAGGGCGGTCCCTAGATAGATTTCAGGCTCTGCCACTAAGCCACAAGTTCAGGCTCTCTTCACTGTAGCAGTGAACTTGGCATTCTCTTTTAAACTATTCTATCTGATTCAACCCTCTGTGGATATAAGAAAGAAGACAACATAAAATATATAATCTTGATTCCAAAGGCTAGGAGAGAAAGTTGAATGGAAACTGGATCCCAGAAATGGATGATAAAAATCCAGTGCATTATTGCCAACATGTTTGGCATCCGTACAAATGTTGGCAATAATAATGCCTTTAAAGGTACCACAGCATTGGTGCTTCTAATGCAGTCTTCTCCGTTAGAGGATATAAAACACTGGAGGCTGCAGTTTAAACTGTCACACTCACAGTAAAGTTTTAGGAGGAGGCATTGTATCCGCCCTTGACATTGCCTTCAACTTCACGTGCCATATGATAAGGGCTGGATTTCATAGCTTGCTTAGCCTTTTCTTGGGCATTCTTTTTTGTACTGTCAGTCTTGCCAATTTATACTGTCTTTGAAGTTTGATACAGCCACCTTGAAAAGTTTGATCTGCTTGGAGATAAGTTTCTCCTAGGGTGCTGCCAAAGGTTTGTTGTTTGAATAGAAATGCGTGTTAATATTGTTGGGACTGCCAACTCCAAGAGTACTGGTTTGTCAAGGTACGATTTCATTGGCTGGTTCTGTTATAATAATGAGCTGAAATATATTGTCCCTATATGCCTATTTAAGGCTACAGTCAGCCAGCCCTATTTCGATGCTGCACCAGGATGCTGCTCCAAAATTATTAGCTCATAGTACTTGTTTACCAGACCATTACACCTACAGGGCTTTCCTGACTTTACCAACAGTAAATTTCCTTTCCTCAACTGATAGCATCAGAGGCCATGTTTGTATACATGATTATGCTATATGTACATGTTTGACATTTCAATTATAAATAGAACAATTCAGGAAGAGCATTCAAGATCTGTCACCATGACGGGTCAAGACGTCATCTGTGAGGATATCCACCAAAACATTAGGCAGTCATTCCATTGATGTATAAATAGTGGAGTTTCTCATAACAAATTCAGTTTGAACTTTGAGTTCATGGCTATTGACTGCAACAAAAGACCTCAGCCAACATATGAAAGCAGAATGCAAGTAGCATGTCTATCCTCAGTAGCAGTTTAGAAAACTTGACATACCAGAATCGTGTTCACAAGCCCAAAAGTAGGTCTCTGTCAAACAGTGGCGGCAGTGTCAGTAGGCCAGACCCTGCACTAAGCCAGCAGAAATGGAATGTCAAGTGGGCCAGGGTAGACAGGTCTTACCTACTCACTTGGGGCTCGGAATTTGTGACGAAAGTAAACAGGGCATGGGAGGGGAAATACCCTGTTGATGCACTTCTTGGTGGGGGTAAGACATTTGTGAAAGACCCAAGTTATAAATAAAGCAAGATATACCGATCAGGGCTGTAGCAAGCACCCATTTTTCCGTCAATTGGTGTAACTTAGTGGCACGTGAACTTGAAGGAAAATTTTTTAATCAATCCGTCAACCGTAACAGATAAAATCGATAATCTTGGGTAAAAATATAAAAACATCTAAAGGACAACCTATCACAAATCCATGACTTACCTCTCAAAATGTGGGAAATTGCATTTTTGAAGGCTTGAAAATTGTCAATGGCTTTAACTTCGGAAGTGTTAGAAAAAATTGGCATGTGCAGTGGAAGTCAAACTGCCACAGGCAATATTTATGCACAGGACATTCTCAGTGCTTAACTTAGAATTCAAGACTGCATACAAAATAGACGAGGTGTATTCCAAAATTACCAACTCTGTCGTGCAAAACCGCCACCAATTTCTTGATAAAAGGAAGGCCAAAACAGTCGATACTCTTTCAGGCTTGGAAGGCTGCTGGCTAGAATACCTAATAAGGGTTATAAATTCCCCTGGAATTGTCGGCTGTAAGGCACGGCCAGCGTACACTAACCTCTGACCTCTCCTTCCACCAGATTGGACGTCTTTGGGAGTTTAGGTGGGCCGGAGGGATAAAGGTCAATATTAAACATGAATTCTGATGACTTGGTCATGTGTAAATCGTGTGGACAGGACAAAATAAATCAATTGCTTGTTTGATGTGACCGAGGATAAACTCCTTTATGTGACTTTGTTGATCCCAGGAATTTCATCCTGAGAAGCGAGATGTACATTTTGCAGCAGAAAATCTACTAAGAATATTGTAATCTTTGACACTGAAAGAATATTGTACTCTTTATACTGCGTACCATTCTCACACAATGAGGGCACAAAGACTGACAAGTCAAGAGGTAAAACATCTGGACCTGCAACTATAATCTACACATCAAAAATCCTTTTGTCAATAAATAAATACTACTAGTACACAATTTTCTAGTGCATGCAATTAATCATTTGTAGGTACCAACTTTTTTCTTGATAACTTTAAGGATGATTGATTTCTAGAAATTAACTGTTGTCTCTCCTTCCCCTAGCTTTATCATAAGAATAAAACATTAATTGAATCATCAGTACAGTACAGTACAGTGGGAGGTGCACAGATGAACCATGCTGTTCCACCCATAGGACGCCCTCCCACTGGGATAATTGACATGTAATGGCAGAAAATATGCAGGAGATAGACTCCCAGAAGATTGCAACATCTAGATAATTATAATAATTATAACACATGTATGCAGTGCTTGATATGAATGGGAAACTCCAAGGCAAAGCTTTTATAAGCTTGATAATGGTCTTAAGGTAATTAAAAATCTGTTGATCTATTGGCATTATATTACATTTCAACAGTGAAAGACTCCCTTGTTTATTCATACAACCTACATGATGTAACCTTATGTACAGTTAAATGTCACAATATTATAGGTACATTTCACAAAGTTTTCCACACTTCAATAAACATGTTAGAGCAGGATCCTTACCATACCACCATCCCTGCCAACTGATTATTGTTCTTGGCCAGTCCTACACATGTTTATACTTACAACAGCAGCAACACTTCTCTGATTGATAGCTTTCCTGCCCACAGCCAGTTGGCTCTTGTTTCTATTATCACATTTGATACTGCCTCAATACAGGTATAATTGACTGATGACAGCTTTTACCAGTGTTTCTGCACATGTTCTGAATCAACTTCCAAATTGCTTCCAAAATATTTGGAGTAGAGATAAACATTTCTGGAATTTCCTTCAACTAAAGCTCTCTGCCAACTCTGGTACAAGATGGATAATGTTTGTGTAACTTCAGTTTATAATTATGAATGCAGGAGGCTAGGTCTTCATAACAGTCTTCATGATGGCCTGTTGACTACCCATCTCTCCAACATAAACTACAAACCTCTAAAAAGTGCCACGTGATGTCAAGTCATTCTCTACAAAACATCTTCGAGGCATTATAGACATTAAACCTTTTGTTATCAGTCTCTCATTACTTTGTATGTAAAAACAACATGCAAGCTGTATGTAATGATGTGTTGAGCCATACGATAATGTACTGTACCAGTATCCCTTACGAATTCCACAGTAGGACATGCTGTTGATTCTATAGAAAGGGCTTAAATATCTGGCTATAGAAGGGCTATATAATACATGTAGATCACAAAGCAAAAGCTTTCCGTAACTGAAATAGTGGTGATCTTGGTATGCTCTCGAAGTAGATCGACTGTAGCAACAGAACTTGTCAGTAGTCCTCTTGATAATCCAGTCACTAATCCCATGCATTGATTACAACCCCCTCTTTCCACATGACTAACGAGGGTCTGCAAGGGGGAATCCTGGAGGGAGAGCCGATAAAATTTGGCCTCACAGAAACAGCATGCAGGCCCTCACTTAGCCCAACAACATCCGATTGTCCAAGGAGATTATTTGCCAGGGGGAAGGTGGAAATTTGTCCGCTGCCTTCCTTACCAGCTGCATGATTTCCCACCAATATTCCTCCAGAGGACACACCAATGCCTCAAGTTGTATCCTGCACATTTCTGGAATCTGGGCGGTCCTTCCTGATTTGATTTATGGCCAAAACCCCAGGGGTTCCCCCTCCCTGTAAGGTCTGTCTGCCAATCTTCCTTACAACAACAACGCTTCCTTTGTTCTGCGATATTTTTACCACAAATTTTTACCACAAATATCTCTCCATCCATAAACTGGGACGGCCATGTTACTGGAAAAAATTTAGCAGAAGTGAACCCTAACCACAGCTACGTTAACAAACTCCATGTAACGTTACCACTTTAGAACTACGTACACTGTACTTTTGGTGAAAGACATATTCCATTATCATATCAGGTTGCTTTCAATATATCACCAATTAAATCATCAAGAGTAGATATGACGAAAATATCATATAGAATATCCAGATAATCATAATCACTTAATGGTCCCTAAGGTTATTTTCCTGGGAAGTTACACTGGCCAGTTGGTCACAGCTATGCCCTTTATTCCCCTGATTTCATTGACCTCAAAACCTTAACCTAGTTAATTTTCCCAGATACAATCTGATTTTCGGGTTACCTTCCATACTCAGGAATGGCCATCTGGCTGTGATAATCTGCATGATTATGTGGAAGCCTTCCTGTGATAATTATGGTGCAGTTAATCCAAGCCTAGGTGAGTTACCAGCATTAGCGACAGGAGATCACCTTTACATGTCCAGCCTCCAATAAAAAAGCCGTAAAAAGCTTGATTTCCTGCTTGCAAATGTGGCAATTATTCTGCTACAGCCCTTTCACTGATTCCCTGAATCCCCCTGGGTGTGATGACCACAGATGCCAAAGGAGCAGCTAATTTGATTTTGTGTTTTTTAACCAAAAAGCATGCTGCAACATATGACAAATTGCTATGTGATGCCTTCTACATATCAAGATACATGTAACGTTACCACCCTTGCATAAGTATTGGCAGAACTTTCAAATGGTACCATCTAGAAAAAATCCCAACTTACTTGGCAATTCATTCATTCATCTCATTTGGAATTCAGGGAGCCAACTAGGAGCCAATAGATAAAAACCAATCGTCTGGATCCTTTTTATTCTTTCCTTTCCTATGGGGAAGGGATCTACACACTCGGTTTAATCAATTACAATACAATCACAAAAGTATCAATAGAGTAGCAAACTCTTAGGTTGTATTTGTAAGACAATGGCTACTTTTAAGGATTAAATATCCTCCATAGGAAAACAAGCTGCTTGAAAGGGACTGCCATATGTGTTCAACGGGGATGACATTGTAAACATCGGACTGGACTGAGAAAATAAAGTTTGATGTTTTTGATGTTGAAGAATTTGTTTTCCATGTGCAAGACGTGCTGGGACCCCATGTCGTGACCTGCGCTGACCCCATGTCTGCCGGGGAAGCCCCTCGGGATCGGAAGCTGTCATCCTAACCTCCCAACCATCGGAAGTTCCAAAACAACATCCAAATCTTCAATACAGTTGTAGAATATAAAAAGTAAGCCCAGATTACGAGATTCACTTCGGAGGTATTTTGTTTGGGGTTGAGCAGTCCAAACACCACGGGGTGTCAAATAACGGGGCTTGTCATCGAGAGGCAGTTCGCCAACAAACACTGGGCTTCCCTCGATCCACATGACGTGGTTCGGATTTTGCCGAGTAGAATGTCGCTATAAACTACACCGAAAGCTGGCATGGATCTGCCTCAGTCATCTCAGTTTCGGAAGGAATATGTATGAGACAATGAAAGCCTTGTTCGGGAGGGATCACGCCCCGTGCCTTGACATGTTGGCACACCGTGAACTGCACCTCTCTCTTCATCAAACACAGGACGTGTGAAAACCCACAACACTTCCCCTTTCTAACGGTCATCGTTACACAATCCCGGGGAAAATATAATCCGAACCCTCGCCCTTACCTAGAAATCCAGCCAGGAATGACAGCGAAGCCTGCCAGCGAACTCACGCGGCGGACACTCCTACCCACTGGTCTTCAGAGAGTGAAGGAATGCGGTCCGGCCGACCAAGGTTCCGCGGCCCCGGCCAAGACGGGCTCGGCAGGGGAAAATCTCCACTGCGTCTCCTCCGGATCTTCGGTAAAGGACAACGCGACAGGAAATTCTACAGCCAGGTCTCTAACATACAAAAGGAGAGCCGACTGCTTACATGTCCTGTCCTCTACACATCGTGAACACGAAGAGGGCTGAGCGCCAGCTGATTGTGCTGCAGTGTGAGGACCGCTAACTGATCGAACCGCTGCCGCTGTTCACGGTTGAAGGGCCGCCAATGAAAATGGGGCGGTTAGTCTCGCTCCCGGCCCTTTGGCAGAGTATCCGGTAACAGGACCTCACTGATCAACAGCGTCCTCTGGCGGACAAAAGCTTTATAGCACCATGTTGGCCAACACTGTTATTCACGAACTTATAACTTATAACGTTAGCATTTCACCAACCCAAATATCAGACCTAACGTTAACTTACCATGAAACAAGTCCGACATGTAATGAGAACGTTTCTGGGCCAGCCATGCCATTAGACCTACCGCCCGGTGCCCCCAGGATCTACTTCTGGGCTACAAGATTCAACAGAGACCGCGTACGAGCGCCGTCTACCGGAATTGGTTAAATACGTACTTCCGTGTTGTCGGACGTTTCGTGAAACCCTGTGGGAGAATTAAATTCAAAGAGCCGATTGTTTGGACAATCCGTTGGTCACCCTTGGTCATTCCCCCTTGACCCACGCGGGGTTAACGTTCAGGTAAGAGCTAACGTTACATTACTGCATTTGTGCAATAAAACACGCTTTGTATTATTTTAAACAGGCTTCAACAGCCATTTGCACAAAGATAGTTGCAGGAATCGGGTTTGTTGCATGCACCTGTGATATGATTATGATGTTATTCGGCACAAGTGTCAGAATTAACGTTTTTAAGGCCTTTAAAGATTGCTAGGCTTTGTCAGCCTCTTTTTACAGGCTTCAGAATAGACTGGAAAGAGTAGAAATTGGCCAAATATAGACAGATAACATGCCAGGGGAGTTGGTCTGCTATTAATTTAAGGTATACATTTGCCACTGGTGAGGATAATTCTTGCATTGGTACAATATTAATTTCTTCCTACACTCAAGTAGTACTTATTCTTACATCATTTAAAGGCAACAGCAAATGACTTCTGCCCTGCTGAGAGCTCTTTTCAACACAAGACCTAGCGGCACATGGTTGCAGGTGTTTTCAGGTGTGAGGTACTGTGGCACAGGTGGGCAGATGTCGGCAGGTGGTGGGAGCTCAGGACGTACCCTGATTGCAGTTTGTCAGATGACATCACGATCTGACAAGGAGGACAACTTTCAGGTGTACTCTGGGTTGATAGAGAGGGCATCAACACGAGGAGCCAAGGTATGGGACACCTTGCAGGCAATATTCCATGTAAAAGATTGTCATTTCTGGTGCATATTGTCTTTGGAACTTTTCAGTAGTTACAGTGACCTTTCACAAGTATATTACAGTACGACCCCACTATATCTTGTAGATTGCTGAGAAAAAAAAACATGTTTACCCCGATATGCATTGTGAGATGTTCAGATAACTTCAACTGTTCTCCAGGTATCTATTAAGAATTTCATCAGGTTTCTGAATGATTGAATAGCAAAGTTCTTTTTTTCAACCACTTGTTAAACAAAAGCCAACGTTTGGATGGCCGTTTGTCATTGCAATTATGAGTGGTTTACTGCGCACTGAAGCTGCATGTAGGTGAACCAGTAATACCTAGTCTCGGTGTACAGTAAACCAGTCATAATTATTACAATATTAAGTAATATTGCCCTGATGAAGATGACAGATGTCATCAAAATGTTAAAGTAGTTGTGAATAAAGAACTTTGCTATATTTTGTATTCTATTCCACAGGTAGTGTTCCTACCAGAAGGTTTTGACCACCTGGGAGGAGGTGTTCCCCTGACAGTGTCTATGGCAGAGACTCTGGATGGAGAACTGATGACCAGGATTTCTGAGTTAGCCAAGAAGCATGATGTGTGGCTTTCCCTTGGTGGCTTCCATGAAAAGGTGCTTACTGTTATTCCTGAGGCATTTTTTGATATCATATTTTTATTTTTTTTTACATCACACTCAAAAGTTGTGAATTTCCAGGGTATTAATATTAACATATTTCAATATGTGTATTTCATATCATAGCCATATCATTGCCATATCATTGCCATAACATACTAGTAGCCAGCTGCCACAAGCCTACAAAGCGTTATACATGCAGATAAAGATCATGTGTGTCATTAGTACAGTGCTCACCAACTATTTGCATCACTGACATTGGCATAAACCTGGTATCTGCATAAAATTCTGAAAACCCAAACCATTTCCCATTCACTACATTATAAATTGCATGGCATAATTGCATGAGCTGTTATGACTTTCACCTGATATTGGACTAAAATATTTCCAAGTCAATGGCACACTGACCCAGAAGTACGTGAAAGAAATACATGTAATTTGTTGCGCATCAGCAAAACTGCATGAAGTCCATTGTTATTCATTCATTATCACCCCTGCACCCTCCATTGTCATACACTTTCTCTGTTGTCACTTCCTTCTGGACAGGTGAGAACCCCCTATCACTCAATGATGATTGTGTGAAGAAGTCCTTTGTTCCTTTTTGGTGTCCTTGATTGGGCTGTTGTTTTAGGTTTGGTAAGCTTTTGCCCAACACAGGGGTTGACAGAAGGTGGAATGTGTTTGATCTTCTATCTCCATGTTAGCCCTGTTCATTATGAGTTTCTAAATGCGACTTGAAGATTAGAATATGGTACATGTATGTAGTTGTGGGTGAAAGTGAGTATATAAATACCAATAACATCATGTTTGTGGTTGTTTCAATTGGCCCCAGCCCAGTATCATCCATAACCAACTGACCTCCCCTCCCTGTCAGTCGTGTGGGCTCTCCTAAGGTTATTGGACTAAACCTGTTATAGGAATAAAATTCCTTGACAAATCGTCCATGCAAATAACAGGAGAGCACTGTATATTACATGATACAGGGGTTGGTGGAAAAAGCAGTCCAGTCCGATCGGCAGAAAAAGCAGTCCAGTCAGATTTTAGTACAAAGAGAATTTATCAGACTGAGGTTGCTTGTTATTTACCGGTATTTTGTATTACACAATGTGTTCTACCTGGATCTCTAACCTGAATTTCATGTCACATTTTGAGAGCTTTTAGGCCACACCAATTTAATTTCTTGGTTAACGGATTCGCCGCTTCATTTTTATCTGATTTGCAAATAAAAATAAAAATTCAGAATCAACTGCAAACTACTCATATTTTGCCCTGAACAATTGAAAACAGTCCTTTTCATCCTAGTTGTTGCAGTTATTCATTCTTTTAATGCAATGGTATCATTAAAAGTTCAAAATTCACTGTTTAAATTTTGAACGAGCATGGTGTGTTGACTTCATGGCTCCTATCGTACAATTTTGGGCCATAATACTAGGATGCCTGGGCCTGTTTTATTTTTTTTTTTTCGCCCGCCCGCTCCATTATTTTTCTAGATTAATCTGTTAACCAAGAAATTTAATTGGTGTGGCCTTAATGTAATTGTCAACGAATTTCATGTCACATTTTCTTTGAATCTGTGTACATGCCAATTGATTTAAATAAAATTGAACTTGAACTTTGTCAACGTTTTACGTTGAATTAAAACGACCGATAACGCTTCACGATGAATATACTGATAACGCTTAACGTTGAATTAGAGCAGGCCAGCAACGATTAACGGTAAATTAAAATAGCCCATATCTGTTAATGAAAAAGGGCATGCAGGCCCTCATTTAGGACCATATCAGCCCAAAAAAAGTACTGAAGTAATGAGAATCAACTTTTCATTGTTGTGAAATGCCATGTCTCTGAGTTACAGCCAAACTGTGTCTAAAACACAATTTCCTTACAGGGATCAGAATCAGATAGCAAGAGAGTTTACAACACCCATGTTATGATGAATAATCAAGGTTAGTGTCAAGGACGTGTTGCAGATTTTGGGTTTACTTTCTTTCTTTCTGCATGGAAAACACCCAGTTGATTCTGTGAAACATTCCTGGGGTACAATTGGTCAACGGATTTCTGCAGTGAAATGATCAAGGACTGGTACTGATGTGTAGTAACTGATGTGGCCTAAAAAGGGTTCTAACTTTCCAACAAGCTTTACTTTTAGACATGAACTTGAAAAACTTTTTTTACAGTTTGTTGTCAACTCTTAGCCATTACCAATGGAATTTCTAATAAGTACACTAAGTTGCTGTTGCATTCCAAAACATGCTATTCCAAATGTTTTGGAATGGGCAATTTGGGATACATTTTGTAGTATTTTTATCGTGTTTTGAAATGGAACGTGTTTGGTTTTGTAACAGTCCCTGACAACCCCTACCCCTCCTACTCACCCTTTTCTTATATTTGTTGTACAGGTGCAATAGTAGCCACTTACAGAAAGACACACCTGTTCTGTGTGGACATACCTGGGCAGGTGAGGTTGAAGGAGACAGACTGGACCATTCCTGGTGGGGAGGTAGTGGCACCTGTGCCCACCCCTGCAGGCAAAGTGGGACTGGCCATTGTATCCTTGTCTCAGAAGTTCCACAGATTACGATTTGTAACATGAAGTTTCTCAAAACTGAACTAATTGTTTTGATTACATGTACTAAAGTTTTGGATCTAAAGTTTTAAGACCCAATTTACAGGCGGGCAAAAACCTGACTGTACAAAAGCTGCATACACACATGAGTGTATCAATACTCCTGCATGTAAATCTGTCTGCTTTTATGTACGTGAATAACATACATTAGATCGTACGCCAGCCCTTGAGGTAATGTACGATCTGAATATGTTCTCGACGTATGCTAAAGCTGGCCGGTTTACACGCAAGAAAAAAATTCTATGCAGTTTTCACCTCCTCACCTGGGTATGTAAATTAGGTCTAAGTCTTTTAAGATAATTTGGGACAAGCTATTAGCATAGTAAAACAGGTAAACTGTGAATGCCTGTATCTAGCCTTTGGTAGTGTGGATACTCATGGGCCAGGGATATGATGACCATATTATCTAACATAAGTGAAGCCAGTAGTGACAATACAAACCCTTAACAACTTCCCTCCCAGTGCTACGACCTGAGGTTCCCTGAGCTGTGCATTTCTCTCGCCCAGATGGGGGCCGACATTCTTACCTTCCCATCAGCCTTCACTCAGACTACAGGCATGGCACACTGGGAGGTGAACAGAAGTCATATGTACATTTATGATTGACATGTAATAAAAAGTCAGTCATGGCTGCACTTTGAAACATGCTCATATCTGCCTGCTGTCTAACCCCATAACCAATGGAGGAGAATTGGTAATCAAATGGCTGCTTCAGTGTGCCAAAGAGATAACTTATTTCTCCTGTGGAGGAAAGGTTCTCATACATGTATATCCAGTTGTTTGAGCAACATTTTCCTTGTGTGTCTCATTACCTGGATGTGTAACCTACATCAACGTCATATCCTTTTATACGGTTCAATTTTGTGATCTGGGAAAAATGCTGAATATCATGACTATTTTAGTGGTGTGCTGCACTGGAATTTATGTTTTCTCTATCACATTACAAAAATGTAGGTGCTGCTGAGGGCCCGAGCCATTGAGAACCAGTGTTATGTGGTGGCAGCAGCCCAGACCGGCGCTCACAATGAAAAGAGGAGGTCCTATGGACATGCCATGGTGATGCCTGCTTTCAATCTTTATTGAATGGCAAAGTTCTTTCATTTACGACCATCAAGAGCAGATGTTTAACAAGAGCCGTGTGTCACAATTACTTAAATTACCTTTGCTACCACATTATCAGTAGTAACACCTAGCTTCAGTGCACAGTGAACCAGTCATAATTGCCCTGATGAAGATGACAGACCATCATCAAAACGTTGGCTCTTGCTATAAACAAGTGGTTGTGAATAAAGAACTTTGCTATTCAATCATTCACTAAGCTGATGTAATTATTCTTGGATGCAATCTTTATGGTCTATTAAAAGTGGGAAAAAGTTTTCATGGTAGTGGAATCAGTTTATACTATGTTGGTTTAACATTTCCTTGTGCAAGTGCTGTTCTCCTGTATGTTGGTAACATTCTGTTGTTTCACCTGTGCAGGTCGTTGACCCCTGGGGCTGCGTAGTGGCCTGTTGTCATGAGGGAACAGACGTCTGTGTGGCAGAGGTTGACCTTGACTACCTGCACAAGGTCAGACGTGAAATGCCAGTGTGGGAGCACAGAAGACATGATATCTATGGACACATAGAACTCAAGACATCAGACCATACTACTGGGCAGGAGTTGTCACAGTAGCTTAAGCCTATCACTGATTAGCCTGGATGCCAGACCCATAGCACACTGGGCCCAAAGTAATATCCCAGTGTCCAGGTATTACTTTGGGCCTAGTGTGCTATGGGTCTGGCATCCAGGCTATTCACTGACTGGAAGCTCAGCATTATGAAGCAAGTTTGAACTATAATTTCCAACACAAGAAACTGGAATGGACCCAAATTTTTGACTGTGACATCAGATGACACACGTGACTAGGTGAGCAGTGGAGCATAGCTTGCAGAGTCTGTGGCGCCCCCCGTCTTTGTTGAGGGATAACTGCAACATGCCCTGTGTAGCCTCTTTAATACCTCATGCAAAAATCTGGTTTTGTGTCCAATATTGCTGCTTTGTTCAATGAGACCATGGAGGTACCTCCATGATGAGACTAAGTATCCAGGTGATAATATAAGTATGTGTTTGTAAAAGTTTATCTTCTTAGATATTGAGTAACTTTTAGTCTTTCCAATATGTTTCCTTACATGGGTTCTTGGTGTTCTGGCCTTGGAATTGTACTATATGGTATACAACACTGCACTTGGATTATATAAATTATTGGAAGATTATCAATTTGGAAGATTAGTGGTTCAAAGATGATTTCTTGCATTCAATACTATTGTTGAATCAGGATGCTTGTGACTCATAGCTTATATATAATTACCTCAGTTTCAGCTGTGCTTACCTCAGTTTCAGGTTTCAAAATGTACAAGAGAGAACCAATTTCCTCAGGTGACATGAGCAAAAGTCCACAAAGTTGTAGAAAACAATGCCAGTATACATGTACATTGTACTTCAAAAGCTGCTGTAATATGAACTTCAACATAGCCTAGGAGCAAACAACATATCAATTGAGGATGACTTAATATATGAATAAAGACTTGCTTTACAAATTGTTTTCATTTGCATTTATTTCAATGGCTGCATTTATAAATGCATTTAGTGTATTACATGTACCACAAAAAATCCCAACGTAATGAAAAGCAGGAAAGGTTGAGAGCAGTTGCACACTGGTTATTTCTGGTTTCCACAAAGAATTCTGAGGTATGAATTGTGAAAAGATTTTGTCTATCATCTGATACATCTTTCTAATACATGTGTAATACTTTCCCAAGGGCATGATGTCTTTCATATTTCTGCTACTGTCCATTCAATCACACAAGTCCAATCACCAAGTATATAACAGCAATAACATTAATCAAACACACTGTCCTTACAGCTGTTGGTAACTGTATTGTTGACATACTCACTTCCTGATTCTTCAGATCCTAGTTGAACTCCTAGGTCAACACATGTTAGGGTTGACAAGCACGTTGGCAGAACGTACTGCAAATGCGCGAAACCCGTAATGTATTGTGCATAGCACTTCAGAAGGTTCTATTCACATAAGGTTGTATTTGCGTATATAAGGTTAACATCCCGTCTGTAGCTTCCAAATGTTATGTCGGAAAATATGTCCTCTGCAACAGGCAAAATTCTGATGCAACGTTGACCAGAAATCCACCGAAAACCGTGAAAATACAGGCGCAGTACGTTCTGCTGACGTGCTGGGTAGACACTTCTACTGGTAGAGATCCCAATCGCAGTCCTTTTCAACAGGGACTCCAATTAGGATGTTGTTAACGTGCTAAAAAAAGGTGGTCTCCCATCTACAAATTCTAAATTTCAAGTTGATCTAGAGTGACACGAATCAAAGATGAAAAGTCCTGACTGTCTTTTAAGCAAATATCTTAAAATCAGGTCTCTGTCCAACTTGGAATAATCTCTGCCTCCCAATCAAACTCTCTGTTGACAGAGACTCTCTGTTACCAGATTGGAATCTACACCTGACTTGTATGTCAGCCTACAGCCCTACACACAATATAGCTCACTGATGCCCAAATACTGTAATACTTCTCTTTCTCGGTGGTATCAGAGTCTACTTTATACAGGCGCATAAAATATCAACAATGAAATCTTGAGGTCAGGTCCATGTACTATCATGTTAGGCAGAGTTTTGCAGCATGTTCGGTAGGTAGGTATGGAAAACACAATTTCCTGACATTTCTGTACACAGCCTTACTATCTTACAGTTTGTCTTATGACTGCATGAATGTCAAACTTAAGCAAGAGAGGGCATGGATAGAGCAATTTCACTGTCATTACAGTACAATCTTGTTAGATAATGAAGAACTGCTGGCATCACATATAGATGTTCTTCATTCTCCTTTGTAGCGGGGTGGCCTCTTCTCTTTGAATGCCATCAGACCTTCCATCCTGTCTTTTGTGGGTATGACCTATAGATAGTCAGTACAAAAAAAAAACATACATCAGTCAGTTTCCCAAATGAAATGTAGCTCTCTGGTACCTTAACAATTGTATAGGAATACAAGGTCATGTTGGCAATCATACCTGAAGTACACATAACAGATTCTTACTAAAGTGTTGCAGTTATAGTCACATAGCATTGATACAATGTATTACAGTACATTTCAAAATTGAAAACTGTGAAGTGTAGTTCCACTAAAAATCTCATGGTAAAAAAATAAGGTGGTAGAAAACTCTCTAGAAAAGTTTTCTTATGCTCCTCTCCCTCTCTTATCTAATACATGTAGAAGTCCAAAAAAAACAGTTTCAATCATCTGATTGGCTACTTGGTTAATTACTTTTGTGTGCAATATCATTCAACTGTCTGTTATGCTAATTTTGCTACTATATGTACCCTACAGGTCCAAAACACTGATGCAGCATCTAGCTGTTGCAAGTTCCCATTCTGTAACCTCACATCTACCTGAGCATAGCAAGCCTCCTCTATGGCCATCCCTGTGTCTAGGTCCACCTGGGAACCCCTGTTAATGGCAATCTTTGCCACCCTCAGTGCTACTGGGCCCTGCAAAAGCCAAACAATACCAAAGTAATTGATGACTGTGAGTTGACTGTAGGAGGTAAATGTATCTGTTATACATTACAATACATTTGCAATGGAAGAAACTGAAGGTAATACCAGGACAATTGAACCCTTCCAATGCAGCTACATGTAGATACGTGTACATTTTCATATACAATGTCTTAAAAATGCTGACAATATTCAAACAAGTAAATGTATTTACATAGTGTCATATTCTGTTGATACAAAATTCAGTCATTTTCACCATCCACAGTGGATAAATTTGTTCAACAACATCAGATTTAGGTGACACTTACCTCTCTATGCGAATCAAATCAAATTTGAGTCAAATTTGACTATGGAACACTGTGGACCTACTCCCGAACACCAGCCAAAAACTAGCCAGCCATGGCTGAACCTCCTTTAAACATTTTGAAACATTTGGCTGGCACAGCTGATCAAAAGTTGACTTTACTGAACACCAGCCAACCACAGCTGACCGTAATCCTAACCATGGTTGGGGGTAGTTTGGCAGTGTTAGTGTGGCCATCTTCAGCCATGTATGACAGGGGCTTAACATTTCTCACCTGAGGTACGATTTCCTGAGCCAATAGCAGCGACCTCTGGTAGGCGGCGTCCCCGTTGCTGTTCTGCGGCACCACGTGGTTGACCAGCCCGATGTCGTACGCCTCCTGTCCATCGATGGCTCTGCCAGTGAAGATGAGCTCCTTGGCTTTAGCAGGCCCGATGAGCCTGGGGAGGTTCTGTGTACCACCTCCACCAGGGATGATGGCCAACTTCGTCTCTGTCAGACCCATCTTGGCAGACACCGCTGTGGTTGGTACAGAAGCAAAAACAGCTCTAATACCATGATCTAAACTTTTCATTATGCTTGTCATCCAACTGCATAATGGAAAGATTAAGATGAGGTTTCTCTTTCTTACCTTCACCAAAAGGAAGATGATGTTTCTCTTTTTTACCTTTAACATAAGGTTATTTTTAGCATTTGTGTGTGTTTATGTATGTATGTATGTATGTATGTATATATACATGTAGCATAATAACTCATGAAGCTGCTATTGATAGATAGTCATGACACTTGGTAGGTGGGTGGGTCTTGGTGAGACCTCAAAATGCACAAAAAACAGTTACTGTACTGTAGCAGTAGATGCTATCCGAAACATTTGACTGTTTCCAAAATCATATCCAGTTGCTGTTTTTGGCGTATCTTATTATGTGGATGTCTAACCTTCATTGATGAAAGACCTCAAAATTATTAGATTTTTGGCTCCCTATTGGCTTTTTTTAGTACTACAGCAAAACATGGCTCTCTCAAAGATATGAGTAATGAAATGACAATGGTTTTTACCTGCTACCCTTATGTCACAGCCCAGTGCCATCTCCATCCCCCCTCCCAGGGCTACTCCATCGATGGCTGCTATCACAGGCATGGGCAGGTTAGCGATGTCCCTTAGTGAAGCCCTCAGCCCTGCCACAAACGGTCCAACTTCACTTGGCTTCATCTTGGCTCTCTCCTTTAAGTCAGCACCTGGGAAACAAGAAATACTTGAATAAAAAACTGGCTGGGACCAAGATGAGAATTGCATGGCATGAATTAAGTAGACTTGTCAAACCCTGCTATATGATTATGAGTTTCAATATTTAAAAAAAAAAAAAATTCAAAGCAGAGAAAAGAAAATGTGACATGCCGACCTGCACAGAAGATTCCCGGTGCAACACTCCTGATGATGAGTACACGGGCATTCTGGTCAAACTTCACAGCCTGCAGTGCTTCTCTAAGCTGGTAGAGGGGGCAATTGATACACTGTTTTCCTTTCCTTCTGAAACTCTGACAGCAAACTGACCAGCAACATTTCCCACAAATGATACTCTCTAGCTATATATGTAACCATTCAGAGAACAAGATTGGCACTGTTGAATTGTTTGTACCATTGCTGGTGACAAACTATTTGCCTCTATCAGACTTCTGAAGTGGCTGGAAGAGTGGAAATTGACCAAATAAACAGATATTGAGATAACATGCCAGGTGAATTGGTGCACCAAACTGTGCTCCTTTTTTTACATAGCAGACCAACTCCCCTGGAATGTTGCCTTCTACTTTCCCAATTTCTACTCCTTCCAGCCACCTCCAAAGCTCCGCTATCAAACTATGCACAAAGTAAGTCATCCCAGAACAGAATTAACATCGCATCCACTAATATTGTTCATAATGCAATATATTAGTACATGTATAAATATTTTTAGAAATGTAACGTAACAGTTGAAAATTTCAAGTGAAGGACAACCCAGGAAGAAACTCACCAAACCAGCCAGATTCCTGCTGAAGGAATTCTTTGCCTCAGGTCGGTTCAAACCAAAGACAACAACACCTGGAGATCAGTAAACAGACATGAAGTTATTCGCACAGGAATTAATACAAGAAGCTACATGAACATTCATCATCAGTCCCATAGGGATAGCTGATCTGCCGTAGGAGAAACGCAGCTACAAAATTTACCGTAACTACTTTCTAAATTTGTATATACTATACAGCAACTTGCGAGAAAGTTGACGTTGACCCAGCTGATAATATAACGTTAGAGTAGAGTAGAGTAGAGTAGATCTTTCGTCTCGGTAGGAAGTTCTCTTCCACTTTGAGCCGCTCCTTGTAGTTTACTGCGTTGACATGGTCAGATATGGAAGTTTATCTGTGAACTGAGATGTATTTAAATTCTAGACAACTTTAGTTCAAATCAATTTTCATAAAGTAGGAAGAACTAGGAAAAACATGCATACCAACTCTTTATTTGGAAAATGAGTCATAACAAGGACTAAAAGTAAACAAATATTTGCGAATTTTCACGTTAATCGCCTTGGAGAGGGGTCTTGCATCTTGGAAGGATGGACTACTAATCTACACGTATTTGAGCCTTTGGTAACATACCGCTTCTAATATCTTAGTTGTGTTTTAAGGATACAGAAATAAAGACGCAAACCGTTAAACCATAGTGAAATCTGTTGTGTAAAATAACGCCCCCCTCCCACGCTAGCACCGATGCACACAAACCTTGGCTATCACCCTCCAAGTAGCTGACTTGCAGCTCCTCTTCAGACGGAGCCGTGCTCTGATGCCGTCTACCTTGTGTGAACACGGCAGAGCCACACTGGGTGACGTTAGTACGGAGAGACAGACCCGGGCGGACAAGATTTCTGACCGAGTGGCACAAAAACTTGGTGAGGGACGCCATGATGCATTGACCTATGACCCCAACACAACAAAACACTGGGTGGGAAGCAGAAATCAACGGTACTAGAGGACCGCACAACATGGAAAGTAATTTACATATGTTTCTACAGCATAAAGATAAAATCACATCATATAATCTCTGTTCTTCATATGAAATGAAAATTTGATTCATCAATCATTGGGCATTTATTTAATTAAAGCAAGGAGGTATTAAAAATCTTTTAAAATGTTTCAGGTTTCTTTTAACAAGAAACGAGAATCGATTTCAGTCATTTGGCGAAGACATATGGGACATATGGTCATGAAACCCTCTTCATTTCTTACATTGATGTACTTTGTTTCAAAGTTTTGACACTTTTGTACTATAATATAGTACAAAAGTGTCAAAACACTTTTGTACTATAATATAGTACAAAAGTGTCAAAACTTTGAAACAATAACGTCAGGGCTAAATAACACACGGTATAAAGTGTGCAGTGGTCATCTCCCAAAGTATGCCTCTGTATCTGTAACGTTAACAGTTATCTGTATCTGAATAGCCAGTATATCCGCTCCTCAGTGTAATTTGCAGGCACGCAGTTTGTTCTTTTCAATTTTGGCGCTGGTAATTAAGTAACATGTTATTGTTAGGGTAAAGTAATCCACCACATCCACCAGTTTCTTAGTCATTTTGTACATCATGCATAGTTTGGACATTTTTACCTGTCTTCCAGTGACATCCATTGTTGTTTTTCTTTTATTTCCCTTACACTAGATTCATAGTTGTAAAGAATCTTGCAGCTTATATCTTGCAGCTTATATCTTGCATATATATATGCCATACTGTATACATCAAATTTTCAAAGCAATTTGACTCCCGATACGGTAAGGGTAGCCTCTACCAGGCTTCGGGTGGCGACTGGAAAGTAGAACCTCTCTCGAGAGCGGCAAATTGTTCTCTCCAGCCGGCCAAACTCCCCTGGCATGCAAGCTCTCTATTTGGCCGATGTCTACTCTTTCCAGCCGCCTCCTGAAGCCTGGTAGAGGCTACGGTATGGGAACACATGTTATCTCAGTTACTGTCTAGTTTGATTTTAGCTGATTGTGAAAAGCTTGCAAAGCGTCGTTTTTCAAAGGTTCCTCGTTTTTTAAGTTCTACGTGGAACGCACATGTCAATGGCTGGTGTTAACGTATTCCATGGAGGTAGAAAAAAGCATGCTTATTCTGACAGTGTCTGTCAATTGTGCTGAAATCTAGGTCAGTGTTCAACTCAAATTCTCCCGTGAGAGCTGTTTCTCTAGTTTAAAATATTCTGTACGATTAAAAGGCATAAAACCATGCACGTTATCAACTCAAATCTGTAAGAAATATCACAGTTGGTATGGTCCGGTGCCATTTAATATTTGTTCAACCAGGAGTGATTGGCGTTCCGCCAAATATGCAAATAAGGGGTACACGTAATCTTGGATGATGTGGTTGATATTGGTGTGTCCGGGGAGGAGTAGACTTGCCAAAGTCACAGTCTGGGTGTTAAATGATATGATCCTTTTGCAGCTCTTAGTCTAAGAAGAGCCTAACTTTCCCCGAGCTCTAAGATCACGTCCACCGAGGCTCTGGCCTGGCTCTAGGCCTGGGTAGTCCATGGTAGTCAGCGACAATACGGAGCCGGTGGTAACTCTGAAGGAGATTCACAATACCAGCTTTGTATTCCTGTGGTTTAGTAGCATTTTTATTCTTGGCCAGAATTTCTTTTTATTTGCCCGCGCGCACTAGTTTGTGTGTCTTTAGAGGATGCCATCCATAAAATTAAGGCGGTGTGGCCTAATACTAAGTACCTCCGTGTAGTGTGTCTGATGTGTTTTCGTAGACATATTTCCACAAACTAGGCACATGGAAGAGAAGGCCCAAGAAAGGATATCTCATTTTACTTCTTCAGTTTTCTGCTACGTGTATGCACGTCTACTGCCTTATATGGGAGCCTCTACCAGGCTTCGGGAGGCGGCTGGAAAGAGTAGAAATCGGCCAAATAGAGAAACAGCATGCCAGGGGAGTTGGTCTGTTGGAGAGAACAGTTTGCCACACCCGAACGGTTCTCTCCAGCAGACCAACTCCCCTGTCTCTCTATTTGGCCGATTTCTACTCTTTCCAGCCGCCTCCCGAAGCCTGTACCTTTTGAGAACCAGTGGGAAAAGGAATAGACAAAATGAGCGAGGAATTCACAATAATGACTAAAGCAAAACATTCAACAAATACACGCATAAGTTTTCGATATTTTTATTCGGTTTTGAAGAGATAATTGAGCCACCAACAGCACATTCAACATCAATTGTTCTGTCGGTTGAGCTGCAGCAGGATGTCACAGGTATGAGAGATCTGGAGCCATGCAGTACAAGCGCGCCTCCTGTCGACTATGCAAGAACTACAAGGTGTCAGAACTACAAGACACCTTTTTGTAAATTTTGTAACGGATTTGGTAAACTATATTCATTACGCTATATAAAAGAAGTCCTACGGAGTATTCGTTCAGAATGCCTACCAAGTAAAACCTTCTATAAAGAGTATGATCGGTTAGTTTTTTTTAAATCTTCATAAACCGAAGCTTTTATTTCTTTGACGAGTAACACTCTATCAAAAATGTCATTTGTACAGGATGAGACTAGAAAAGACATGTATCAAAAACAGACCTTGGTAGATCAGGGAACAATGAAACTTTATTGAAACCTTGGTGTGACAAATCTTTTCATCTACATCAAGGGCGGATGGCAATACATGTGCAATGACGTATTTTACTCGTCACCATGGTAAAAAAAAACAATGCATTAAGAGTCAGCCACATACAACAGTGTATGCGAGAGCTGTTTATAAAAGCCTCATGAACTGACTGGTACATACTACACAACAGGCTATCACTTTGTTATGGTAAATGCAAGCAATATCAGGAAAAATATGTATTGTTTGTTTGACTTTGTAGAGAAAGACTAACCTAAGTTGAAACTGCCTATGTGAATCGCTCCAAAAACTTGGGGGGAAAAATGAAGAAAAAAAAAACTCTTTTTTTTTTAGTACGAACATTCCTTGCTAGACTTTAAAACAGCCGGGTTAGTTTATTTATCGTTTGCGTAATCGGAACTTGTACGCTTCGATTAACAGGCTGAATACGATCATCTTATTTCAACAATGTTAATATTTTCCCGGGATATTGCGGTGAATTTTGGTCACTGTTATAGCTTTTACATGAGGAACTAAAAACCTCACTGCACTGCAAAAAAATTCCAAACCCTTGCCGAAACCCCAAAATCGAAACGTTCTGACGTTCTAGAACTGCATATACAAATGTATATGTTTCCAGTTGTGGGTTACTATTATTATTAAGTCAAAAATGAAACTGCGCTGCAAAAAAATTTCCAAACCCTAAAATCAAATATCCTGGGAATTTAGAGTCCCGCAGCCCTTCTTGCTGCAATGATCATCGCCAGGAAGTTACGGGCCTTTCTGCTCCCGTCCCAGACGAGGCTCACTTGGTTGGTGCCTGGAACCGGCAGTAGGATGGGACGAACGTGCGCAAGTACAGGGATGATGGGGGGCGTCTGGAGGGGAGAGATTTATTTATTCATTTATTATGGCTTCACCACACCACGAAGTGGTGTGGTGAAACCATATTGCTTTTTCTGATGTTTCTTCTCCTTCTCCTCCTCCTTCTTCTTCTCCTGCCATTTTTTAAATGGATTCAGCTTCTTCATTTTGGGGCCTAAGGACCTGAAATTTGGTATGGAGGTACAGTGGGCAAATACCCCCAGGCGTTTTTTAAATTTTGGTGATACAGGCTTTTAGAATGGTTTTATTTGAGCTTTTTGGCTGTGTTATAGCAAATGTATTACTGTGCTGTGTACCACGTTTGGGCATGAGTCATCACAATGGAATGCAGGGCATCAACCAATAGGCATGCAGCTTTCCTCTATTCTTCTTGCTGATTGGCTGTTGGGATTTAACTTGATTAACACCTGCACAGAGCATTTTCATACTGACAGTATGTCTGTATTCAAGTGTTTTGGTAGGGATTTCAAGCTTTCCTGCTCCAGCATTGGAATGCGGGGCATGAACGTTTTTTTTTATTTTGAAAATCAACAGTTTGCATTATGCAATAAAAATCCTAACCAATAATGTAGGGAATAGCTATCCAACTGTTGTTTTAGTTGTATGTTACTTCATATTATAGTTATATCAATGTAAATCATTGTTTTCCCTTGTGTTTCTCATTCTTTCCCTACCGTGTCGTAAAATGTGGTGAAGCCATCGCTGTATTTGCTCCTAAGCAAATATTGGCCTTTCTAGTTTGAAATTGCAACATGGCAATACAATGTTGCCGCCAGGCAGCTGATAGCTGATATTGCGACATCATATACAAATATACACAATAAACACATACATCATCATGTAATCACATGTGCAATTCAGCCAAGCAATGCATATTGGCTGCCAATCAATGTGAATAAACAGTTTCAGTTTAAATTTTAAGACAAACATATACAATTGCGGGACCTAGCTTTCTCTGTCTAGTTTGCCGCAATATACAAGACAAACACGCATTTATTAATACATAAGTACATTGTCGATCAATTTACAATAAAAAATTAGATATAAGAAATACTAAGGTAACTAGAATTAAATCGATAAACATTAGGGCTAAACATATCTGTTAAAAAGAAACAGTGGCTCAGCTGGAAGTAAATCTTTTGGTAGATGCAATGTACATGTGGAGTGCATCTAGAAGTTGCTTGTTAGTGTCAAGGTCGTGGTCTGCTGATCCTTGGAGTAGGAGAGAAGCCGTAGGTCGCTGGTGTACAAGGCGTTCGACGGTAGAGGTGAGTTTGATGCGTTGTTCAGTACGTATGTAGGGGACAATGTAGCAGGTAGTGTTGAACGGTTTCAGAAGAAACTCCACAAACGCATGTTTTGTCCTTGATGTTCATCTTGTGCAACGTACTGTTTAGTTGGCACCAACCCAGTGCGTAGCCTGGTAGTGTGTATATTGTACAACCTTGGGACGAGAGTACGGTATGTTTGACGGTGTCGTGAGGTCAACAAGTGCCTTCTGCTCTCTCTCTAGAAGGCAGTAAGGTTCTGAGCATCTCTTAACTATCTGCGGTTGTTGGTTCCAGAGTGAAGATGTGTGTGGAATAAAACTGGTTTTATAGGTCTGAGTGCGACAGCGAGGAACATGGAGGGGAGAGATGATGCTAGTAAAACGTCTGAGCTGACTGGTATATATTACACAACAGGCTATCACTTTGTTATGTTAATGCAAGCAACATACATTCTGAAAAAAAAATCAAATATTGTTTGTTTGACTTTGTAGAGAAGGACTATCATCGCCGTAGCGAACCGCATTGCACAAGCATAGCTAATAAGTAGAATGAATGAAGGACCTTTATTATACATTTTTGCTCATTGCGAACTAAGTACAGGTATTGGTAAATAGCGATGGTAGACTAAAATATATCTATAGTAAAACTACATATGTACAGGTTCTGCTTCTTCTCGCTTCTTTTAAAAGACAATTGTAGATGTAACAGATGGAGTTTATAGTACGAGGATTATCGAGTTTCATGAGTAATAGAAAAAGCATGCTTCACTTCTGACGAAGAAGACTGGCGGTGAGTCTGTCCGGACTCAGTAGTGGGGCGCGGAGACTGATGCTTCTTCTGGCCCGACTTCCCTCCGGCACTGGGGGTTTGGGGATCTTCCTTCTTTTGGCCCGACTTCTCTCCGGCACTGGAGGTTTGGGGAGGATCTTCCTTCTTCTGGCGTGGCTGAGAGGGGTTCACTTTCGGGTGACCGGCCTCGGCGGTGGGATGCTTCTGACCCGCAGACGCAGTACTAGTGTTCTTCAGCTTTTGGTCGGGGGGAGCCTTCACGGCCTTGGGGGTATCTGCCTTCGCTGCAGTCTCTGTCTTGGTTTGAGGCTTCTTCTTTGGAGACTGTAGCAAGAACCCGGCCTTCATTCCGCCGAATGTGGCATTCGGTTTGCCCTTGGCTGTACCGGGAGCCCGCACAGAGGCGCTGGGTTTGTCGGGCTCCGCAGGTTTGGTCTTCGGCGGCGTGTTCGCAGGGTCGGTAGGCCCGTTCAAGTCACTACGTCGGGATTTCTTCTTTACTGTTGCACAAGCCTCATTGCTGCAGCTTGTTTTCTTCCTCACCGATGTGCCTGATTCTTGTGCAGGGGCACTAGGCTCCCTCACCACGGGTGGGGGCGGCACTGCACTTCCACATTTCTCATTGCGAACGAACCGCACATTCACGGCTGTATAGGGAGAACATACAGAATCGGTTAGAGGCGGTGTCAAGCCATATACATGATCCTGCCAAGTACATGACTCCGACACTACATGGGGGTTTCCGATATACCTGAGACAAGGGTGGGAGGTGTTTGGTCGTGATGTGCCGAGAGACTAAACCTAACCTAACGGTCCTAACCCCAATCGTAAGTCTAACCTAGCCCTGAACAATCATCCCAACTCTAAACCCTAACCCGCTAACTATACTAGTAGTACCAACCCTAACCCGAACTCTAATACCAACCCTAACGCTAACTCTAATACCAACCCTAACTCTTATACCAATTAACCCTAACTCTAACTCCATTAATTCCTAACGCTAACCCTAACCCTTTCCCTAAACGCCTGACCTCTCACATATTTGACTCAATAGTGATTCTTAGAACATCCATCCCTGGCTGTACTTCACCTACTATCGAACGCGGCGTACAGAAACTGGTCTGATTTGAAGTGAAGGAACACCCTCGGTGAAGGTTTAGACATCCAGGTAATAAGATACGCCAAAAAAACAACAGTTATTCAAGCAACTGGATATTCTCCTGCAAGTCTCCAGTGTCACTAACGAAAGGTAGTGGATGCTACCAGAAACGTCTGACCGTTTCCAAAACCATGTCCAGTCGCTTGTAACTGTTTGTTGGTGAAGGAACACCGCTCTCACCTTTTCTGACGGAGCCTACAATCCTGACTACCAGTCGGAAAAGCAACAGACTGAACTGTACCAAAATCCCAAACATGTCGTCTGGACTAACGTCAGTGTCTCAGTGAGAAACACGAGCCGAATCAGAGCGATCAAACTCACACGTCTGACCTGATGTCGGAATTTTCGACTACTGTAAGGACGATTATGACGTCACAAAAAGTATCCAAGGACGTTTGACATTCGACCTTGACATTGTGACGTTCTAAGACAAAGGCGTAACGTGACAGGCGTGGCGTTTTTGCTATATATAGTAATCGTCAACGTCAGGAAATTTACAAACACAGGCATGTCGACTGCTAGTCACTCTTCAATATATATTCATACGGACATAATAGTGATGGTTTTACCTTATACGTTTTTCGGTTTAAAGGAAGACGAATAATATGCGTAACTGGGGGTGCCCTAATTCCGACCCATCCCTAATACCGAACTAGTTTAAAAAACAAGGAAAATCGTAGATTTTGTACCTCCGGGTATTGTAATGTATGTTGCAGAATGTTGGGTGCATGTTGGGACTGTTCTTTGAATTAACTAGTGAATTCGCGCGAATACCATTTTTTTCGAAAAGTTTCGAAATGTTTGTAATTGGCTAAATGATGTGTGAAATCACTAATCCCCCCTAGCCGACTGGAGCCCAAAAATAGAAAGGACAGGAGGCATCCCGTGGCGAATCTGGCTGCCCGACCCTCAGCGACCAGCGATAATGTAAACAAACACAGTAACGGGTGTCCGAGACACGAAAAGGAAATACAAATAATCTTAGCCCCAAAACACATATACAATAAACAAAAAAAAACCTAGCACCATCTACAGCCCATTAACAGAAGATACACCGAGTCCCGAGAAGGTCTGAGACAGTATTTGTAAGCCGAAAACATCCGAAATTGCGCAAGAGGGCGTTGACCCCTGACCCATTGGCCCACCCGGAAGTTCGCTGGCTGCGACCCGCGCGATCCCACCAGGCACGAGACGTTGATTGACGGCACATGTGGTTCACATCTGAACAGTTTCAAAGAATGCTGACACCCCTCTGTGTGAAAGGTCAGATCAGTGGTCGCGACCTCAATGGTGATTATAACATGCAAAGGTCAAAAGCTTGAGGCCCGACAACACTGGAAAGGGTGTCCAGTCGGCGGTACTAAACGCATCATTTTCACGCACTAAAACACACATACTAAAACCAAAACAACGTGCACCATCTACAGCCCAACAGCAAAACGTATACCAAGTCCCAGACATATCCGTCCACCCAAACGCGAGAAACGGGTGCGAACGCAATTTTCGTCTTCCCTCACAAAACCTCCGCGCTCGGGATATACATCCCTACCCGGAGGTAAAAATCATTGTTGCGGCGTTATGCATGGGAGCACGTGCCTAAAAATAACCACAAGAATGGACAATTTTTTTTTTTGTTGATATTGGTAATCTCACAAAGTTTGTTTTAGTTCGTATACAGTCCGACACAACAGACGAGTGAAAAATCTGTGTGAATTCGACGCTTGTTCGGGGGTTGACGAGCGTGTCAAAAATGCAGGTTTTGCTTTACAGACAGTCGCTTTGGAGCAAGTCGCGTAATCGTAAAAAGAAGACTTGTTTGGGACAGAAAACAGTTGTAGATTGTTTTAGTCATAACTTGTGTATTATAATTTGTAAACTCTCTTCTCAGATCGACCTGTGTTAAACACTAGGTCGGAATTAGGGCACCCCAATTGCGATAGAACGTTCCATGCACCGGCAAAATGACCAAAAACCTGCCGTAAGTTTCGCGAATCATTACGCTTAGGTGCAAGGCGCTACACTCAAGTGGAATACACAGCTGTGCAGCTTTAATCGATATCGTTGTGATCTTTATCTGTCAATATTATATCTCATGTTGCGCGGGTTTTTGGTCAGATAAACTATTGCCAAAGGTATGTGCGTTTGCATGGAACATAGGTCGGAATTAGGGCATCCCCCGTTAACGTTATTGGCACATGCTCTGTTAAAGTGTGGTGCGTGTGGACCTCGCCTCCAAGGTCCGCTATTAAAGGAGGCGGGGGCGGCAAATGTACTCCTTAGCGGACTAACTCCCCTGGCATGTTATCTGTCTGCTAGTATTAGGTCGATTTCTAGTACTCTTTCCAGTCGCATTCGACTCAGCCTGGTACAGGCTAGTATGGGCATGGGCGATAGGCCACCGAGTTTTTGTTGAGATCGCTGTTGCTTTGTTTTATGAACACACGTATACTGTGCACTCCGTACAAGCTTAAGATTCCCGATAATCATACACTGAACACAAACACTATGAACACGGTCCGTTGAAAGGATCCGAAGAGTCATGAACTCAACACATAACACCGTGAACACTGTCCGTCGAAAGATTCCCGAGAATCATACACTCATCGCATAACACCGTGAACACGGTCCGTTGAAAAATTTCCCTA
>NW_017804020.1:1309760-1373381 GCF_001625305.1 Branchiostoma belcheri | reverse complement strand
ACTCATCGCATAACACCGTGAACACGGTCCGTTGAAAAATTTCCCTAGAATTCTCTGTACAATGAACCATACATATATGATACATACTGCTGGGTACTTGGTCCGCTGAATCATACAATAAAAGCACACTCATTACTCAGCTGTTACATTGGCGTTCAGGGTAGCGCAAAGACCGACGGGAATAGAACAGGTTTCGCAAACTCGAATGCGTTCGCAAAACCGCTGCTCGACTCGATAGAACCCCTAGCCGGGGCTAGCGCTAGCGATGATAACTTCAAAAAGATGACAGGGTAGGAAACACCTACCCGTGAACTGCGTTACCAACTGGGGTGGCAGCAAAATGTGACTTAGAATCACGTTCGGTGTGAACGTCCCTTGCCTCCCCAGACTCAGAAAACAACGATATAGTACATTTTAGAGATATTGGGCACAACTACACTTTCCAAATCTCATGCCTGGGAAACATATGTAGAACTGAAAACATGTCGGTGGGGTTTGTGGACGTGTTTAGAGTACATTTACACATAGCATGTCAAGACTCTTGTCGGGTGATGTAGCCAGTTGTGTGCGTTTACATTTTAGAACCGCGCGGGAAATGTGGGCCTATCGTGCGTCTGATTGGCTAGCGATGATGTCATTGACCTGTACAGCAGCGACCTGGTAACGCAGTTCGCCGGAAATTGGACTTTACAAAATGCTTCATATCTTCTTTAAAATATGGTATCATACCCCCAAAAAGTTTACATGGCTACTTAGTTACCCCTTGATTATAGATAGTATCAAGACTTTTATTTTCCTTATGGCATTTCGCAGAAAATAGGGTCTTTTGAAATGGCATTTCGCACCTAGTGTATACTAGTACTAAGTACCTAACCAAGATGAAGCGTTCGGAAGTCGCTGTTCGGCTCTCGGCAATCTTCGGGAGACTTCGGTATCTGTTCGTATGGTTCTTTGGAATCCTCATCAGTTTGTGACCGTGTTCAGTGTACGCATGATTCTCGGGAATCTTTCAACGGGCCGTGTTCACGGTGTTATGTGTTATGTGACTGTATGATTTTTGGGAATATTTCAACGGACCACTGTATTGTGATGGCAACGGGCTGAATGAGTAGACACAGTGTATGTTCTAACATGCGCGAAACAATAATAAGGATTTTATTTAATGGTTTACAAAACAATGTAACGTTACATGTATTGTTAGATCTCAACAAAAACTCGGTGGCCTAGCGCCTGTGGTATGGGCTGTTCTTAGAACATCATAGTTACAGGACCCGTATGTACTTGTCTTAGGTGACCAAAACTGGTCTGAGATTTATGGAAGTAAAGTTGCGCTCACCTCTCTTCAGAACGCCAAAGAGTCTGGCTACAATCTGTAGCAGGAAGACAGTGTTGATCAAGAGAAAACTGAACATCGCGTCATCAAATGACGTCGACTTTCGCGGCTGTGAAATACCTGACAAGATTGAGGGACGCAGGATGTGCGTGACCAATTCTTATCTCAAACTTTCACAGATGTAAATAAGATTATGACGTCAGAAATAAAGGTGGAAAGAGACCACAGTGACGTAACGTGACGTTTATGAGGTTTACGTTGTCTGATGGGTAGGCAAGTATGACGACACTAATCTCCAAGCAGATCCTAGGGTGGCAAAAGACAGTATCAAATTGGCCAGGCAGTATCTATTCACCAGAGAGGCCTAGGGTCCATCGCATATGCCACCCTCGTTACATAAAGCCGTGTGACGTGAACATCTTTCCTGACTTTGTTTCTAGCTTTACAGTGTGATATTTGATAAATTGAAAGACTACGATTCGCACTAAGAATACAGTGGATATCGAGTGCAAAATTCTGCATATTTTACTGTGTATGATTTTAGGTGGTCGTGAGTGACAAAAAGTGCAGACGACTTTCAAAAGAAAACACGTCTTACCAATTTTCAAAACTCTAATTTAAGGATGCCGGTATAAAACGTTTTTACGTGAAGTACAAACTTTAACGTTATTACCCAAACAAGTTGCACTCTCAGGGGGGCATAACTTCGGTGTCAATGTCCAGTGATATGTGGTATCGGTGAACTGACGTCAACGTAGTCTACATGTAAAACAATGGCAAAAGTATTGCTATGGCTGATCCAGGTCAACAAAAGGTCAATTATCCAGATAAAACGACTGTGTTCCCTTTACAGTTTATCTGCAGTAATATCTTTGATCACTAGATGTCGCTGTTTCTCTCACAGTTTCGTGCAGAACTTGGGAAGGTCCCGGAAGTGTCCCATGATGACGTATTTCCTGCTCAGAAATAATCATTTGGAGTGAAGAGGCGGCGGGCGGCAGGCAAGCAGGAGTACTGCCGGAGTTTGTGGAGTTTCTCTCTGGAGTTTGGACCGAATACGCAACGTTAACAAGCGATCGACAACGACTAGCAGCAGCCCCAGGCACCAGAGGGTAAGTCGTGACCACCTCGGTGGTTGTTTGTGAAAAGTATGAGCGCGTTTTGCCCAAATTTGGACTACAGGGCATAGCGGAAGTTGTTTTGTCATCAGGCACACGCCCTCCCCAACAGGTAAAAGACCTGTTTCAACAAATCACCTTTTACAGAAGTGAGTTTCCGTCTAACTGCGTGCCCATTTGAGAAGTGATTGTCAACACTATCGGCACAGTCTAGCCGTGTGAAACTTTGCAGGAAAGGGGATTCTTTGGTGTAGATTTCGTCTGACACGCCTTCTCGGCCGACTACGGCAGAACTCGCCTGCACAACCTCTTCGGGGTGTCAAACTTTAAGGTATTGTGTGACCTCCGTCACATTCCATTACGTTTTCCGGACGGAACAGCAACACAACTGTCCTGACGAGACGTTCCGTGTAGTGCCAGGTTTGTAGTACACGATATAAACATGTTTAGATCACTGTAAGATCGTAACAGTAAGTTACATAATACGCAAGGCATTCGAATAGAAACTGGTGTGTTTGGGGGGTGAAACCGTGTCGATTTCCACCGCAAAGCTTTGCCGGTAAATCTGATTCTGATCACTTATACCAGCGCTCTAAACTCCCTGATGTTTCTTCTGTTTTTTTGCTGTGTAAATACAGAAAGTGACTAATTGTTAACTGTTAACTGTTACTGATTAATGTTACATCTGTAGTCACTTCGCTGTCCTAAATGTATGTTGTGTAAACAACCGGAGATCGGTTTGTTTTGAAGAAGTGTGTGTGTATGCCCCCTTTTGTAAGTGCAGTTTTCTAAAACTTGTTGTTACTATGACATGACCACAGTCCCCTCCCCCTGTGACATAGTTTTACAAGGCCATTGTTTAGCCTATTGTCTCGGTACATTGTACTGGGCTCATAGTGGGACAATACAGGTAGACTGGATACAATGGTCACCTGCTGAAACTGTGTTGTGTCGGAGTTAGGCGGGAGAAAAGATGCCTCGTTTCCTGTGACAAAAGGTTTTCCCCTCGGAGTAATGAAATGGAATGTTGAGCAAGGACAGCAGACAGAATATATGGTGCTCATTAACAGGTGTTCCTCTGGGCTTGTCAAACTTGTCATGTACTAGTTCATGTACTATGTGGACAGGCTTGCCGCTGAAGTAACTTAGTAAGACCACTTGCTACATTAAACTACGGTAACACTTAGAGTTGTAATTCCACACACAGAGTTGTAAATGTGAAGTATGACTCAGAAGAATTTCCTGCAAAAATATGGGCAGTGATAACTTGAGGAAATATCCCAATGATTTGCGATGATGGCAGATAGCATGTTATATTATAGTTGTGCCCAACGCAACCCTAAAACAAAATGTATTCAGGTAGGATGTTACAGAAGAAAAGGGGGAGTGTTTTGAAAGATAATTTTGTTAATTAAAGACTATGTACTATAATGTAGTTAGCTCACACATGCTTTTTGCCATGATACAACGTTATAATTTATAGACAGCTCTGCTATTGAAGTTTACACACGGAATTGGGTATACCGTATTAAAGTTGTAAAAAGATGTAATAAAGCCTTGGTGGAGAAGATGTAAAAGCTCCTTGATGTAAGTAATAACTATAATTTTGTGAGACTATATTGACTGCCATAACCAATGCATTGCAACAGTCCAGAAAAAGTATCAGTCTTTTTATCAGAGCATCTTATATCTTTAGTTGTGTACTTGTGTTTCTTTGGAAGAAGGAAACCCTATAGCTAACTCAATAGAAATCAAACTGCATGGAAAGAAGATATATGCTCTGGGGGCATACCCTTGATCAGAGTTTTAAGTGTCCAAAAAAACCTGTTTGCAGGAGATAGATCATCAGCTAGTCCGGAAGTGTAGCCGACATCTATTAGTATGACAAGTATGTCTCTCCCCCAGTGCACCTGTGTTACAGTAGGTGGGAGTAGATAGCTGTAATTTGGTCCATCCTTACAACCTATGGGGGCCTGGTGGCAACAGGGCTAGGCACAAAATAATGGGTGCTGGTCTGTCATCTGGGTGGGTCATTCTGGGCAATTGAAAATATACTCCAGGAGGTTGTCATTACATGAACACCACATCAAAGGGCTAGGGGTGCCGTACCCGTCCACACCTCTAGACAGTCATATATTTGGAGCCGGAACCTGCAGCAAGAGTGTTATTATTGCAAAAAAGTCTGGAGACAGAAAAGCGGGTGTAATGGCCCATCCCACTGGCCATGTTCGTCAGTTGTTACATGGTTGTAGTAACAGCGCTTCATTTTCCAAATGACTTGTGTGATGCTAACTAATGAAGTTTGGCGCGCAGCCAGTTACATGGCTCCAGATCCACTCGGAATTGCGTACAGACGGTTTGCTTGGCGTACAGGTAAGACCTATGATAAGTCCTACTCTCTTACAGATTGGACACAATGTTTGCCACATTAGGCCTTCTGTTTCTGTTTTATGTAGCAGCCCAGTAACCCTTGATGTCAGGCTGTATTTTCGTATGTATAAACCAGGTGGTGCAGGAATTTCTGCAGATCAAGGGTTGTGTTGGGTGTCCCTGGGTATTGTGGTGAGTTGGACCCGATTCATACATTGGCAAGATTCTGACGGTACGAAACTGTGTACGCACATGAGTGTATGAAAACTGCGTACATCAAATTTTGCCTGCGTGTACGTTACCTCAAGGGCTAGCATACGGTGTACGTCAAAGCAGACCAATTTACATGCAGAAAAACTTTGATGTAGGGATTTTTCGTACGCTCGCGTGCGTATGTATGCAGTTTCATACGTAAGGTTTTTGCCTGGGTTTAAATCGGGTCTTGTGGTGAGTTGTGGCGTCTTGTGGTAGCTGGTATATCTGCTGGCATGCAGTTTCACCAGACAGATTATCCCACTAAATAGGTCAGCAGGCATACTCTGGGGAAATAAAAATATGCCAGCCTTGCATGATCCAGATGAGATAGGAACAGGAGGGGTGTAGAACATAAATATTGTATACCACTTAGGATACAGCATTGGATTATAATTTAGGTCGTTTTTACTGGGTTGAGGTAGGTTACCATCATTTTTTTTGGGGGGGGGGGTCACAATTCAGTGGACTAATGATCTATTAATGTGTTATGAATGCTTGTAGAACCAAAACAGGAATTTTATAAGTAAAATGAAAGTGTGGTGTTTCCTTGGCATGCTACCAACTTGAGACCGGACTGTAGCAAATGTCATTGTGTTTTGAGGCAAAAGAGCTTCCACTTGGACCACTTATACGCTGAACCCATCTAACAATATACAGTGAACATATGGGACCCATACTGGTAGTGGTAGGCAGGCAGAAGCCCAAACTAGGAGAGGATAAGCTAGATCCAAGCCATAGACAAGCAGTCTAGAGAAAATTGCATGTAGAATCATCACTTCTGTGTAAAAGCTACAAATTTTGCCTGGCTGTAGCCATAGAAGTGGGAATGTACTTGATGTGATGGTACATTACTTACTCGTGGGTAGTAGTACTCTATGCCTATTACTAGTATGTAGGCTAAATGTGCCTTTCTGTGCTTGCCAACTGCAGGTATGAAAGAAGTGTACAATGTATGAGCCTACTTTCTTTAGGTTTTTTATTTAGGTAGTAGACTACTGTAGACTCAGTCTGAATAATGTACCTGATCTCTTTGTAACTTAAGACACTCTTTGAAGTATGTAACACTGACTACAGTATTCACTTGTTTTGATAACAGTATGGTCTAAAGAGGGTTTTGTTCCTTATCATGAGTTGTCAAATATGATTGACAGGTGTTCTATCTTGTGTCAAGCAGCAGGTAGTGGAACTGAACAGGTCATGGCACACCTGTCACAACACCCCTTAGCACACCACAGGCAAATGTGGTTTTGTTGTGAGTGTTATTCCCTGCCCTGTAGTGTAACCTGGGGCTGTTTATTCCTAGACATATTATTGCCCCCCCACACACACACCCAAAGGGATTTCAGTGCAGTAAAACTGGATTTTCATAGTCAATTTTCTTCTTGTTTTTGTAATGTAGTAGTAAGTTAAATCAACCCTATATCATAGGATACTGGTATCTGTAGGGCAAAAATACCATGTCACTGATGGAAAACTGTTTAACTGTTGATTGTTTCATATCATAGCCTTAGGCTGGTTCTAGCATTTATTGGTGGTGCCAAAAAATGAAGGTACTTAGTCTAGTAGCTTGTTACAATGGTTGAGTATGAAATGATAACAAAAATGTGCTAAGAAATGGCAGTAAATGTCAATATGAGACAGATTTTTCATTCAGAACATTTTTTTTGTGTTGCTGCCCTGAAATTGCAATTGAATGCAATTAAACCATAATCTAAGCTTTTACCGGGGGGGATTTATACAACAAGTATTGATTTTATTGCTTGAAAATCATATTACGTGTGGAAAGAGACCCTTCTCATATGTTCCTAGATCAGAATAATGAAATCATTTCTCAGTACTAGGCAATGTGTGGTCTTGTCACTGTTAGGTCTTTGCTGGAGTCTTCAGAAGATCAATGCATTACACACAGTACTGTATCGCATACTAATATTGCTGCATCTGATGGAGTGTCACATAAATTGGGCCATGTCTCTGTAGAATAATGTTATTATGCAAAGAAAAATATATTGGCGATGCATATTGATTATGATGAAAACGGCTGTGGAGTTGCCAAGTCTAATGCGATACGTAACCATTCATTCTCCCTCAGTGTCATTTTCAGAGGCTAGGGTCTGTTACAATGTAGTGCGCTGTGATATAAATTCTATTACATGCGGGAATGTATGGTGTACAATTCAGTATGCCATGCATGAGTATGACACTGCAATATAGAAATTATACCCCACTAGTGCATAATTCAACAGCTGAATGTAATAACTTTCATGTTAGCAATATCACAAGTAGAACACCCAGATATATCCGCAATATGAAGCAGGGTATTTGGAAAACTATTATAATTTATAACCATAACTCAATCGGGTATTGAAATTGAGCATAATATGTTTAAACGTCCAATTATGAGTATGAGATGCTTCTATTGCTGGTACTAGAAATGAGCGAGCAACAAAGCAGGAAGTCGTAAAAGTTTAATGGGTATCAATAATTGCATATGGAATGACTCGGACTGGAGAAATGAGGTAGGAAGATGGACTGTGCAGTAGTTTTTTTATGGAATTGTAAACTATACTTATCTTGTTAGTGGTGCCTCCAAGTCTAGGACCGGATTTACACATCTGTGCAAAAATCCGATGGTATGAAAACTGCGTATGCATGCTGGCGTTTTTTTACGCACGTCTAAAGGTTCACTTTAGACTAGAAACGGTATACCACTCCGAAACCCCTCGAAACGCTGTGCCACCTTAAACGGTTTCTCTTTGGTTTTGGAAACGCTTCCTAAAAACCCATAAAATACCGGGTTTTTTTTGCCTATAGACTGGGAACGGTTACTTAGCCCATCATTTTTCCACCCTGAAACCCATTTAAGTGTTTGTAGTCTAAAGTGAGCCTTTGTGGGCTGGCGTACGATTTGCACGTACATTCTTGACGTATGTCCAAGCAGTCCGATTTACACACAGGAAAAATTTGACACATGCAGTTTTTGTATTCTCGCGTGCGTACGCTTTTTTGGAACTGCTGGGTTCTTGCCTGCGTGTAAATCGGACCTAAGGTCCAGATCCTACCACAGTATCATATGTATGTCGGTGATTAATGGACTGTATCCTACCAGTGCTAATGTGATCATAGACCACAGTTCAGGCTAATCAACTTACAACTCCCTCTCTCTACCTTCAGTGTTTCACCGTGATCCAATTACCATTGGAAATCTTTGATAATTCTATTTGGTTCAAACACAAGAGATCCATCATTGTACCCAAGGGTGCACCACTTGGGGATTGCGAAAATTCTTCTCCATGAATGTAAAGTTTTCGATTACACTTTCAGACATATAAGCCTGATAATCGCCATCCGGCTACCAGTTAACTGAGGATGCCAGAGCATCCCATGTGCATTCCATCACACACACTGGGAAGTAGTGTAACGGCAAGATAACATGTTCACAGTTATTGGATGATAAAATAGCAATGCAATAACTCATAAATACCGTATTGTACTGGGAAATAACCTGTGATTTGCAGCTTCTCTTATTATCCCCGCTTTGTTGTTGTACTTCAAAGCGCTGATGCGTATCTTATGAAAGTATAATCAAGGAGGATATTATGAGATGAAAGTGAACGTTCAGGATGGGAACCGTTTTGTGGTGATCTCTGATCTTCAAAGTGTTTTGGAAGGTTCCAAATGGTAACAGATGGGGGTGAGAAGGTCACATGGTTAGATAAGGACATTGGAAAGTGGTTTGCATTTTCAGTGATGGTGCGATAAAGGATGGCCATTATTATTCTGGTGGAAATCTTGAGCAGACCATACATACCTGCAACAAGCAAAGGGAAAGGCAGGTAAATTAATGGTTCCAGTTTAACCTCTACTATATAAACTACCGTATTTCAGAAGAATTTATAGCCTCTACCAGGCTTCAGAAGTGGCTGTGAAGAGTAGGAATTTGTCAAAAAGATAACATTAGAGGTGTGGCAAATGTACTCCCTTAGTGGACCAACTCCCCTAGCAATACTATCTGTCTATTTGGTCAATTTCTACTCTTCCCAGCTACTTCTGAAGTCCGGTAGAGGCTATAGAAATTATACCAAGGTACGATAGATCCGCGTTTTGCCAACTTTTATGAATTTTTGACAGTCATAAAGCCAGGCCCTAGGCATTATAAAGCATTACTGACACTCGAGTACCCAGCAATAACTGGACTGACCAAAGTGCAAGCCAACTTTTATTGTGGGTCTCCCAAGTACGCAGTAGGAATATTTTACCAAGCATGGCAACCGTCATTTTCACACCTGTTAATCCCAAGGGGTGGAAGTAAACAGATGGAAGAGCAATAAGGCTGATGAAACGTCACTATAATCCATTCTGACAAGGCTGTACAGAGCTGAACTGGTCGGCACTCGGGGCAAGGACAATTTATATTTCATGCAGGTATGAAAGGACACAGGCGCGACTGATAGGATTACAGGCAGCTCACAATGGCTGGAGGAGCGTCAAGGTTATCGGGGGACAAGTTTCCATCTGTATGCAGGCACTGTGTGAAATGTGATACAGACTGTACATGGATGTAATGAAAGGATTGGGGATGTCAATTTTAGGGGCAACTGCAGGCTATGATAGAGTAGAGCAAGGAATAGAAAGTAGTTCAACTACTAGTTGCTGGTTTCAACTTTTAAGAGTAGAGTCCAGTCCAATTTGGACCGCTCCTCTTGCCTTCTCAACCTTCTCTTCAACCATCATAATGGGGTTGTGTGGATCTGTACTTGTACTTGACTGGATGGCTCTCCATGTACATGTACTAATAAAACCTTGCTTTGAAGTCATTTACTGAGGGTACTACCAGGACAGAATCAGTCCACCTTTTGAAAACAAAAATCTTGGACTTTAAGATAAAAAAAACGGACCTTTGAGTGTGCGTGATAAGTTGGAAACCTCCCCTGGCTACAGGCATGATTGCAACTACTCAATAATTTAGGAGGAAAAAGTATAGTTGGTAGAGATCAGGACCAGATTAAGTAAACAGTTAGAGTATACTTTTCTGTTTTCAGAACATGTCTTAGAAACTAAGATCTATAGCAGGCCTAGTCCTTCCTGGTTCAGCCCCAAGGCAACACCAGAGATAGGAATTCTGGTATCCTTGGATTGATGTACTAAACAGGTTGTGGTTTACCCCATGTAGTGTGCCTTTATATTCATCTTTGCAGGAGTGGCACCAACAAAAACAACAATGACAACAACAAACAACATTGTCATCTATAGCCACCTGTGGTGTGTTCATTCTCTGTTTGGGAATTCTGTCCACATTTTCGGGATTTGTAAGAGTTGCCTTTAGGGGGGGCCCCCAAGCCCTTTTCCGTAGAGCGTAATCGGCCGTTTTAATTCTACGTAGAGCGTAGACGGACCCTCTAATTCAACGTAGAGCGTAATTGGCGCATTTGGCGTAGAGCGTAATTCGCTGTTTTAATTCTACGTAATGCGTTGTAGCTATCGGGAATTAACCGTAAAGCGTAATGGATTAATTGTGCGTAGAGCGTAATCCAAGCCGCAAACGGGAACGCAAGTTCCGGGTTGTCGCGGCGCTCGAGGTCTTTCTTGCTCTACCCCCTTCTATACAATCGAACAATCCACTAGACTTGTTCCCAGAGCCATACACAAGAACAAGGCAACACATGGGAATGATCCCACAGTGCGCTGGGTACGAGATTGACCTTACCATCGGTGGAGGACCATTGGCCAAACGCCACAGATGGCCACAGATGAAGAGGGTAGAAGGCCTTAGAACCACATGACTTGTAAGGCCCAATAGGGGCCCTCAAGACGTTTCTTAGCGGGAACATCATTGCTGATCAATGGCCAGGGTAATGGAGGACACTCCCGAAAAGAGCAATGTCATCCCCGTCATTGTGCGGGTGATGGGTAACGCGGGACCGTCAGCAATCGGCAGCTGAGTCGTTTTGACAAATTACGCTGTATTGTTTGCGGCCTTTTCTACCTTCGGACGACAAGCCCACAAGGCTCAAAGGTCCACTTTTTGGTTCACTTTTTATCTAAAGGTCCAAGACTTTTTTTTAAAAGATGGACTGATTCGTGTCACCAGCAAGGCTGGAATCCGTCGTAGGAAAACGGCTCACTTTGTCATTGAAAAAGTTATCTCTGATTTTTTCTTTGAAACCCTCTAAAAACGCAGGAAATGCCATTTCAGAAGGTTCATTTTTCAAAATTTCCCGGGGGAGCATGCCCCTGGACCCCCCTAGGAATCTCGCGCCTTCGGCGCTCGCCTCGCGCCTACGGCGCTCGTTGGTCCACCCCTTCAAAATCCTGGCTACGGCCATGTTACCTCCATTCACGGATCGCCCTCCGATCTTCGGGCGATCGACTCGCGGTCAAGTTGGTACTTGCGGTAATACTGAATACCCCGTTTTGCATTCCATACTTTCAATGTATAAGGAAGCGACCGCCGGTTACTACTTTTAATTCAAGTTATGTCAACTCTACATGTGATAAATCAAAAGGTTTTCACGCAAACATGCAGTTGCTAGGTGATTGAGTTCTGCATAGTGCGTTCGGAATCTTTCGAATTTAGCGTAGAGCGTAGAGAGGCATCCGGAATTCAGCGTAATACGTAGCCGGCTCTCAAAATTTAGCGTAGAGCGTTGTCGGGACCCCCCCTTGGAGGCCCCCTTTAGGGAATTCAACATTCCTTTGGATTCCAGTTGGAAGATACTTGGGAATGGCTAAGTCTCTTATCTGATCCATTCATTTGCCTGTGTCTCCCTGAAGAAAACTCTGAGAACTCTGTACCCTTCAATGGGGGCCCGCAAGCCCTTCTCCGTAGAGCATAATCAGCCGTTTTAATTCTACGTAGAGCGTAGACGGACCGCTCTAATTCAACGTAGAGCGTAATTAGTGCATTTTGCGTAGAGCGTATCCGCCGTTTTAATTCTACGTAATGCGTTGTAGCCACTTGGAATTTATCATAAAGCGTAATCGAGAGGTTTCCGAATTCAGCGTAGAGCGTTGTCGGGACCCCCCCCCTGTTTTGCAGGTCCCCTTCAATGTCAGTTTCAAGACTGACAATATGACTTGCTTAGTTAGTGTTTGTATGTACAGTAAATCAAAGCTTGACAAATTGGTCTGTGTTTACATTGGAAATTGATGATGATGAACGACTTTAAATTCTGTATTGGTATGGTGGCAAGCATAATGCTTCCTCAATTAAGACCCCATTCACATTCAGTTTTACAAAAAATGAATTGAAAAACTGAATGTGAATGGGGTCTAAGTTTTCGAGTTGCAAGGAGCAAAATTTACTTAAAAGTCTGATCTCGCTGATAACCAAGAGCTGTAAACAGTAGCAGGATTATGAGTGGGTTTTGTGATAATGAAAAAGAAAGGCTCTGAGGACAGCCTGTACTCGGGCAAAAGTTCATTTGCCAATTACCATTAGTGACTGTGAAAGATATTGCCTGGGGACACCGAAGTAATCAATCTCAGTTAAGGCTAGCATTAGTGAACTTGAACCCCTAGAAGATGTACCGAGGGCCATGTGCTTAACATAATAGTCTTGTTTGGCTAGAAGGCAACTGTTTTAGATTTAGATTTCACTGGTTCTCTGTTAGTTATAGTCCTGCAGCTGTGCCATTAATTGTGCCTTATAGAGTCCATTCCAAGTCATTGTTTCGAATTTTTTTGAAATGTTTGTAACCCTTTCTAAAAGAATTTCATAGTTTGTAAACATTTCGAACTTGGTTTTAACTTTGTAAACAGTTTTCCCTAATTATAAAACATTCGAAACATTCTAAAAGCTATGTGCGATGTTTCGAAAGAATTGTAATAAAAGAATTCGCGCGAATACCATTTTTTCGAAAAGTTTCGAACTGTTTGTAAATTGGCTAAATGATCTGTGAAATCACTAATCCCCCCTAGCCGACTGGAGCCCCAAAATAGAAAGGACAGGGAGCATCCCGTGGCGAATCTGGCTGCCCGATCCTCAGCGACCAGCGATAATTGTAAACAAACACCCACCCAAACGGCCGCGTGAATCAACTCCAGTGCACGGAACTTGCTCTCGAAAATTTATCAAACCGCTCCGCTTCCACCGCGGCTGCCTTCCCCCCAACTTCAGATCACGTCAAAAAACATCAAGACATGTACATAAGCGTGTTCATATCTTTCATGTTACGGTTAAAACCAAGAACCTCCTTGAGTGAACGTTACAAACACGAGACAAAATAATTCAAAAACAAATCGCAATCAGCAAGATTTCATTCCTGTTTCATTCATCAAAAGTTCTCGTAGATTGTAAAATGATCAATCATCTGTTGTCTCCTCTAGTGTGTCATTTGTAGCGTAACACGGCGTGCCAAAAAAATCAGTCAAAACTATGAAAATCCCGGGATAAAAAACTTGGCAAAAACGTGTTCTCCACATCGCTGTACAAACCATGCGTGCGCCATTTTGATATGTAAATAGCAGCGCGGGATCTACGCTCTCATTGGTTCACCTCACATGACCTGCGTTCCGATTGGATAAGCGGGCGCGGCAGAATTTCTTTATCAGCGAAGAGCCACATTTTCGCTGCTTTCTACGTATTTTCTACGACTACTTAGCAACATCCTATCAAAAAAAGGGTGATAAGACTCTAGAAGAATTGGGACAATTTCTATGCGCCGATTTGTAGTGTAATTTTGTTGTTCGAGCCAGATAAAAATAACCCACGGTACCCGGAAGTCACTGTACCGAGCTGCCATTTCCGCGCTAACAATTTGGCCGGTAAAACACAGAACAGCGCTAGAAATCAAGCCCGATAAATAAGCTGAAGCTTGTGGAAACCGACGAAAATACGAAGAACGCGCCGTAGGAAATGTGTCAAATCGCCCACGGGGCTGACGCTGGTTTCCAAGCGATCCTCGCGTCCAGATGGCCGCGGACGTCCCGCCGCGCGAGGTCTAAACATGAACAGCCGCCTGTGGAGCGGGGATTAGCGCTTGATTGATAACAGGCAATCTTCTTTTCGGAAAATTTCGAAACTTTTCGAATTTCAAATTGTGTTTGTAAACATTTTGAAATTAAGATCCCATTTGATTGCCACTTTCAAAATTTTTGCAAATGATTCTAACATTTTCGAAAACATGCTACTCAGGTTACTTACATTTTCTATAATAATTTCAGAATATTTATAATATTTTCGAATTATTTGAAACTAATTAGAAAATATTAGAAATATGATTTAAAAACCCGCACGGTGACTTGGAATGGACTCTAGCTGCACATGAGTTTATGGATTAAAATCTCGAAAGGGGAAAAAAAAACACATGAACACTATCGGCACAATAGAAATTGCTACACTGTAGCATGCCAAAAATTTGCTATAATTTCATATCTGCAATACAAAAAACATTCTGGATGAGGAGATCTGTTTGACATTGACATTTACTGCAATTTCTAACCAAATTTTTGTCATAATTTCATACTTGAAGTATTTAAAATAGCCCCAAAACAAGCTACGTAAGGAATGCTCTTTTTTGGGTACCACCAGTAAATACAATATAGCTAGAACCAGCCTATGATACGAAACAAGTAACTGTTTTCTGTCAAGCAACATTGCATTTTTGTCTCAAAGATATCAGTATGCTATCCGATAGGGTTGAAGAAAAAAAAATGACCGAATAATTGACTTCTGAGTTTCTTTTGCTTTTACTTCCCTGAAATCACTGACAAGAGGAACAGGTAATAGTATTCCTGTGGCCTCCCCTGAAACCATGCCCATTCTCAGTGTGCTGTGTTTAATTTGTGGGCACCTTTGACCCACCCTGGGACTAGTTAGTACCAGGAGATGATGTCCTGATGAAGACCTGCCCAGAGGAAACTTGCCAGGCTGTCTGCTGGACCACCTTTTGAAGCCTTCAACAGTTCAACTGCATGGATGTTAGACCAGTGAGTGTGTGCAGGCTTGGCAAGACTTGGATGTCAGAATGTACTGTGCCTGCGCGAAACCTGTACTATATTGTGCATAGCACTTCTACAGAACGTCTTGGTCAAGGTCATATTCATGTATTTCAAGCTAACATCCCATTTATATTTTTCAAACTTTGTGTCGTAAAGATATTGTTTGCAATGGGCAAATTTCTCTTGTAACATTGACCAAACATCCTACAAAAACTGTGAAAAATCCGGGGGTCGCACAGGCGCAGTACATTCTGCCAACGTGCTAGTGTCTGTCTATATAGACCTAGTACAGAGACCTTTGTCTTTGCAAGCCAAACTCCCATTAATGGTTATAACCTGCACAATTTAACGGGTCCTCGGAATACCGATAGCAAGCTGTTGCCCATCTCAATATAGATTCATAGTGTGGGACCCACCAGGCCACCCATTTAAACTACCTGGGACTAAAATCAGGACCACATGTGGGAGAAATTTACTGCCAGAATTGAAATGAACACTAGGTAGACATAAAGCACACTGGTGTATGAAGGGTGATTATTGCCTGGGCTTAGACCCAACTTCCATGCCGGCAAAAAAGTGATGGTACACTTGCGGCAGCGAGCATACGAAAACCACATGTATAAAGTTTTTCCTGTGTGTAAGACCCGGTTTACACGGCGACGAAATCCGTGCGTACGAAAATGGCGTACGCAAATTTCGTACGAAAATTGCGTACGGAAAGGTTTTCCCTCCGTGTAAACAGGTCCCAATTTGCGTACGCAAGTTTCGTACGAAACGGTGTTCCCGGCGCAACGGGAGTCCCCAGCGGTCCCGCTCGCTGCGTGTAAACAGAAACAAACGTAAGCTCGCGTGCGTACGCAATTTTCGTACACAAGGATTTTGTCGCCGTGTAAACCGGGTCTAAATTCGCCTACATTGACATATGTCAAAGAATGTAGGTACAGATCGTATGCCTGCTTTCAAGGTAACATACAATTAATCTAAACATTCGTTCTTGACGTACGTCAAACCAGACCGATTTACCTGCAGGAAAAACTTGACGTACACAGCTTTCGTATGTCAGGTTTTTATCCGTGAGTAAATCGGGTATTAAAAGGAGGTATTCTCTCTTCATGATAGGGTTGTTCTGAGATGCTCTACTTGTCGTGTGGACACAAGTGTGCTGACTGTCTCATCAGCAGTAGTCAGGGCTAGCAGGTGCCTGCTCAAACACTGAGGCTTTTGTTCTGTCATCCTTGTAACCACAGACACTGGGGGTTATTCCTGTAAATCTCATCACTCAACATGATAGTCAATAGCTCTTTCTTCATCTCATTTAACCCTCTCCCTGCTGCGTAAGCTGTAACCAATAGAGAATTGTTAGCCAAACTGCTACTTCAGTGTTCTAAAGGTTAATATACTTTAACTTTGATGGTCATTTTCTATCTCTCATAATAATCTTTATCAAGGTTAGGCAAACTGATAAAATAATGATAATAATTTACTGCAAATGATGTTTTTAACTGTTGTGATTCTTATTACCGTCTTGATAGACTTTGTGTGGTAAGGTTTTATGGTTGTATACTTTTATGCATGTATCTATTTGCCACAGGTTCCCAGAAGGAAAATGAAACACCTCCCTTTGGTCATAGACAATGCAAAACTGATTTACAGTAAAATCCTGAATGAGGTCATTTGCGGTGGTTAACTATGACCCGATTTACTTGCGGGCATAAACCTGAAGATTGAAAACTTTGTATGGGTGCAAGCAAGTCAAATTTTACCTGCTTGGACATATGTAAAGAACATGCATCCAGATCATACGCCAGCCCTCAATGTAATACGTTCTTGATGTATGTCAAAGCAGTAAGAAGTTTTCGTATGCTTGTGTCGTGCACAGGTTTTTGCCCACATGTGTAAATCTGGTCTATGCTACTTAAACATTTGTCAATAGAGAAGAATATTTTTCCCCGTCATAAATTTTCACCTGTTCCCTGTCATTCATACAATATATCACACTCAAGTCGTCTTTGCCTTGATAATCATCAAATAAAGTATTATTAATATCCTTTCAAGAGGTAGCATATACATGTAAAGAGAAGGATCAAATTTCCTCATACTGGCCTTAGTTTAAGCTTGGCAACATAATACTTCTCCCTACAGTTGACACTTCCCTGTGAATTAACCAAGCAGAGGTTTGGGTTTTGGCTTATTTTTGGCATGTTTTTAGGTTTTTTTCGGGGTTTCTTTTTTGCACTGGAATCTTTTTTTTTTACATTGGGTTGATGTAAAAAAAATTCCAGTGCAAAAGGAAAACTCCATTGAAAAAACCTAAAAACATGCCAAAAATAAGCCAAAACCCAAACCTCTGCTTGGAGAGTATGATTTAACAGTCATAGGAAATGATTGGCAGTCTGATGACATCCCCGGAGAAAGGGGGGTTTAACATGGATCAGTAGTCCTACAGTGTGACATGTATACATTAGACATGAAGGTCAAGCCAGTTGGGATATTGTGGAAAGGTATACTGAGCCCTTTTGACAGATTTATTCCGAAAAGCTGGGGGGGAATTAACCAGGGGATAAACGTAATTAGCCTTGTGTTTGAATGTGCACACACAGTGTAATGTGAAGTCCAGGGGGAATATAAAGCTGGTGAAATATGGGGTAAACATGTTTTTTTGTAATAAATGACTGTAGGAAGGCAAAATGACAAGAAAAAAAATTACACTCAGGTTAGGTGTTGGAAATTAAAGTTCAAACTTGCCTCATAAAGTTATTGATTTCTATAGAATTGGAAGCTTTTTTCAGTTTCAATGTCGGCTACATAATTACTTGCAATAACAGGCAAGCCAGGAGATTTAGAACATATACTCCAACAACAATATTAAAATTATTTTCAAGTACCCAAATGCATGCATATCCTGGCCTTGAAAGTTGGTATACCAACATAATGAACTTTCAAGGCCAGGATATGCATGTATTTGGGTACTTGAAAACAATTTTAATATTGTTGTTGGCGTATGTGTTCTAAATCTCCTGGCTTGCCTGTTATTGCAAGTAATTATGTAGCAGACTTTAAAACTGAAAAAACTCGAAAATCCGGAAATTTTTGTAGAATCTATTCCATCCTGTGTTTACAATGAAAATTTACTAGGAAAATTCCATTTCCTCAGTGTCCTAGGGAATAAGACCAGGTACTGTAACTTGTAGCTTTTTACCATCTTGGACCCAATTTACATGTGGGCAAAATAACTGTGTATTGTCAGATTTTTCCTGTATGTAAATCGGCCTGCTTTGACATACATAAAGAGCGTACCTTCAGATTATACGCCAGCCCTCGAGGTAATGTAAATCAGTTCTTATCAGCTATCTATCTTTCAGCCTGATTTCTCAGAAAAATGTTATTGCAGCCATCACATGAACACTAAACCCTATCAGTGCTTCAGATCTGTGTGAAAGTGTCATAAAGAGTCACAGTTGTGGAAGATAACATCTTATATGTGACAGCCACAGTTTCATTGTACATTTGCATTGCTACTAAGCCTAATGCTAGTTTAGCCTCAGGAGTTAGATATTAGACATCCAGGCCCCCAAACTGACCTGTGCGATAGAGCTTAACAGATTGTAACATGTAAAGCTACCTTTTTTTCTAACCATGGCAAGCTAGAAATTGTACTTGTACATGAAAAGTAACAAGAGAACTAGAAAGGTAGCATTTGCAAAGCAAAAATGCATAATGTTTACCTTCGCATATGGTCTGCTCTGTTAATTCTTGCTCAAACACATTCATATATATGGTCAGACAGGTGTCTAAATCCCTTCTGCTGTAACATTGCAACATGATGTAACCGAACACCAGTTACCATGGTGACAGACAGTCTGGTTTAGGTCATTGACCTTGTTGTTTTGGAGAAGAATCAGTAAATATAATGATATCATAAATGGCTCAGACATGCCTTTTACTATTTTCATCGGTGCACATGCCTTTTTTGAACACTCCCTTTTTAGATGGGCCTAGTGCTGATTTACACCAGATAATTCAAACAAGAAGGTTGTTAGAACAGGGTCAATGATTTCATAGGCCTGAAGCCCTCCAGCACTAACTACTGCTTGACAGCGTTTATGACTTCATAACACCAGGGAATTACTTTATAGGGTACTCATTAATGGTCTAAAGGGAGGGGATGTCATTATCTCTGTGAATGGAACTGATATGGAAGACATAAAACTGTCTTTTTATAGTCTTCATCAGCATGCATATGTCCGCAAAGTGTGTGCACCGAATATATTCAATCCTTGAATGTCAAGATGATACAGTATGTAGTTTATTGGTGCCACATTTTTAAGTTCAAAATTGTTTTCACTCACTAAATTTTCTGCTGAATCGAACAAGGAGTCACTTTTTTTGTGCAAAACATATCCTACTCTAATGCCCATTTCTATATTATGGAGATTTCAAACGTCAGATTTATATAGACATGCCCAGAGACAAATCCATTAAGATGTTTCTATGTTCCTGATTGATGTAATTTTCCAGTCTGCAATGCCCTGTCCATATGTATTTGGGTGGTTGTGGATCTATACTTGTGTGGGTGTGAATGGAAAGACAGATCAGCAGCAAGAAAAATCATGAATTCTCTAGACAGCAGTATATTCTGCATATGGGATAGCGGCATACAGCTTATATGCACATCGGGGCAAAAACCCGCACGCAAGTGTACAGAAACTGCACACGTCAAATTTTTCCTGCATGTAAATCAGCCTGCTTTGTACATCAACAATGTACCGTATTTTCAGATTGTACCTTGAGGGCTTGCGTATGATCTGAGTGTACACTCTTGACATATGGCAAAGCAGACCAATTTACATGCAGGAAAAATTTAGAACGTACACAGTTTTCGTACTCTCTAAGCTGTACATGGCTGGATATCAGGCTATCGATACTACATTTTGTACCATATGCCATAGAGCCTTGCCATAGATTATCAGTCATTGCAATAATGTTTCTATTTTGTTACCAAAGTTCAATCCTAATGTTTGGAGAATTCTTTTGATTCCACAGAAAGGTTGTTCAATATTTTCCCATGTAAGATGTAAGCCCTGACTTGCACTTGGCAGCAGTCCTGCCCCCTGGCACTACCAGGTACTGGTGGATCGTAATCACTGTGGAACAACTGCCAAATTTGGTTCCATCCTACAAAAGTTTACTCGGCCCCAGAGGCGCGGAGCAAGTGATAACAAGGCTGCGTGATCGTAAGGTCAAAGTCATCCCTTTGTCTCGGAGCACCCTGTTATTTCACCGTTGTTGCCCATACGTTCGCGCCACCAAAAATCAATGAAGGGCAAGGCCATGTTTCCATTTGCTTCTTACGGAAAGATCGAAAAAAGAAAGTATCCACTCCCAAATTCCATTATGCTTCCCTTATTGATGTCAATGGTTGATCACTGGTTATTTTCCAGTAGAGGTATTCAATCAAGAGAGATGTCATTCAAGTGTTCGCTAGGAGTTAGTTCGATTGTGTGTTTTTTCCTGTATAACAGGAGGATGTGGTGTACACAAAGGAAAGAGCCTTGGCCTGCAGAATGTAAAGGAAGAAAAAGTTATTGGAGATCCGCCAACTTTGATGTTCCTATCTGTTGGGCGCAGAACTTCCTTGAATTATTTACGGCTGTTCAATGAACGCAGCAACCTCAGCAGTCTGTCCCTTGCACAATGAACATGATGTTGTTCTTGTTTGGGATGTCATATGGATCTTGGTTTTGAACTGGAAGTTACAAGTTCAACTGTTGCAGGTGTATAACTTATAAGTATGAATACATGCTGCACATGGCTTAGAACAGGTGCTATACTGGTAGTATAGTAGCTGCATTGAGGTTGTGGAATGCCCCTTGACTGATCAATGTTGCTTGTGTCAGTAGAACTGTGTGACTACCCAAGCAGCTGGATATCCTTTATAAACATCAGTGCCAGTTGGGGATCAGTGTGTGTATTCTCTGTAGAGAGCTATCTGCTATCTGTAAAGTTTAGGGAATGCTGGGGGACTAGACCACCAGCCGGGAAGCCAACATGCCCACCAACTACTAGTATCTGAAATTTCAGACTTGTCCACATCTGTTACATCCAGTTTCCTGTGTTTTTTCCTGGGGGAGTCTTCAAGCTAGCAAAGATCCTAAACGTTTGTGAATCCGCTGTAGAGAAATGTCAGGAAGGACACAGATGCCTCCACCTGTTGCTGACACAGTTTAGTGGATCTATGCTTTTTTTTACAAGGTGTCAAGTACAAGCACTGACTGATCAGGGACTTTCAAGGTAGTATTCAGTCTACCTTTATATGCAAGCAGAATGATAATGAAAAACCGTTTTTCAACTCAAAAAGAAATTGATTATTGACTCATCAGAATTTTTAACTGGCCCTCATTAGCTATCTAGTGGGTCAATTCCTTTTTGAGTTGAGGAACAGTTAAATTTTATAATTTACGAATGATTTAGATAAGAATTCACATTTAACTTTTCATATTGTAATTTACAAACTCCTTGTACATGTACCTTGTGCCTTGGTTACCAACTCAGATGCACTTGAATGCTAAGCAGAAAAAGTATTTCAATGATTTATATAACAGACGTAAGACTCTACTCTACTGCACTCAATAGAAGTTGTTTCTCTTCCACCCACACAAGTTCCAGGTTCCTGTTTTTAGTCCCCCCCAGGACAGATTAGCAGTGAATAGCAAACTGGAAAACCAATATCCTGAGTGGCCTGATGGACAGGCTGTCAGCAGACATCAGGCCAGGGGAGTTAGTCTGTTACTGACAGGTGCAGATGGGACAAGCCAAACCATCTGGAGGACCTCAATAGTTTTACTCCTTCTGCTGAAAGTAGGCATGGAAACAGGCCTCCGGGGTTTTAACTCTTACAAGGATCCATGGACTTCGTCCAGTGTAAATACTTCTCTATCCCTTCTTCTGCACTTTGGTATGGTGTGATTAATAGGGTAATACATAAACTTGATAGTTGTTCCTTTTCAATTTGGCAAAGTCGATAGAGGCTTTGTTGAAAACTAACTTATCTGTTGTTATTGATTGTGTGTTGAACTTCTTGTTAAAATGTTTTGTATTTGAATTTGAGCTCAAAGTTGATTTGTAGAGGAATTGTATAATCCTGTTATGTACAATAAAGTCATATAGGACTTGGTGGTCTTTTGGGACTTATTGACAGAGAGAAAGAGAAATTTCAATATTGACTATGCCATGCTCTTGACTTGTAACTGACATGTCTTGCAAATACACCCAACTCGATGCATATTTGTTACGCCTCCATGGTATCTTTTCAGAATTTCATCTGTATTTTGTATTAAGTGTAAAATTGATTTTTTTTCCTGTCTATAGTACATTGTAATTTAAACTCTTTGCAGTTTACACACGTGGTAGAGATAGAACTATAGTTTACCTGAGGCAAACCCCACCTGTGTGGGCAGGACAGGTACATGTTTCATCCTGACAGATGAGTCAGACAGGACATGACAAGGTGACTGACTGACTGGCCGCCACTCAACCATGGAACACCCAGGAAGGGCAAGGACCCTGGGGGGAAAGGGCAAAGGTCACATCATCATCATCAGGGCAATGGAGCGTAGGGGCTGGTTTTGTACATAATGTAGCAATTGTTTTTTTTTTTTAGTGCTTTAACAAGCGTGAGTTGTGCACTTTTAATCTCCAAGCAGATGTTTGGGTGGCCGCAAAAAAGACAGTATCAAATTTGGATGGCAAATGGATTCTGTCTGCCTAAGGGATACTGCCTGGCCTATTTGATACCGTCTTTTGCGGATACCCAAATATCTGCTTGGAGATTTTGGAGCACTTCAACAAGCAAGATGTATGGCTTGACTTCGGAAGAATCAAAATGTTGCTTTTGATTTTGATATATGGTTGTGTCTTCCAATCTTCTGTTCTAATACAACAGCATTTGCTAATTGATTAAGTTTTAGATTATCTTCCACATGTTGGATTCATTGTACTTGTTTCATGGCTGGAATTAACAAGTGCATCCTGTGACTGTTAGGGCCTCTGGGTTTTTATGTTTCCACGCCTGGCCCCCTAAGACATATTGGTACTGGTAGTGTTCCTTATGACTTGTACACCTGTATAGGTGCATGACCTACACTTGCCTCAAGAGATTTGCTCAGCAGAATAGGCAAGCACTAGGGAGAAGAAACCTTCAAATACAGCTGTCTCTTCACGTTTCCTGACTTCTTCAGTAATCCCCGGGCTCCAGACCCAGTAGATTTCAAGGATGTTGTCCAACCACAAGTGAACAAATACAGATCTCAGGTGGTCTGCACTCAGTCAATGGAACTCTTCATCATATGTCCCCCACAGGGCATCATGGTTGAAAGGGTAATTTGTTGCAAGGGACCATTTTTTTCTTACTGTAGGAGCTGACAAGTAAGCTGACTGATTATCTCAATAGTTTTACATACATGTAAGGAGATATATTCAGAATTTTTTCATCAGTTACTGTAAATCACTTTATATTCGCGGTAGCAAAATTTTGCGGTGGTCTCAGAGAAAAAATGACATGTTCGCGGAACTATATGCAAAAGAAGGAAAGTCGGGAATTACATGTTTGCGGTATTAAATGATAAATTCGCAGTACTGTAAATAGCTTCATAATCACGATAGCAAAACTTCACGGTCTGAGAAAAATGGACATGTTTGCAGAACTATTTGCAGAAGACAGAAAGTCGGCAAATTATATGTTTGCGGTATTGAATGATAAATTCACAGTACAGAAGTGACCACGAATATAAAGTGATTTACAGTATTCCAGATATCATATAGAAGATATCTATTTTTAGTCCAGCTTCATCAAAGTATCCTTTATTCTGTCAGCAAAAAGAATAGTCCCCAGCTGCATAAGAAATGCTGGGTAGGTCCAATTTTCAGCATGCCTGGACTGTACCTCCTGACACAGGTGTCAATAGGGAACACTTGGCTGGTTCTGGTGGGTTGTTGCTCCTGGACCCAGACAGATCAATTAGGTGTGGTGCAACCTTACACCTTATCACATCACCCCATCACTACTGCCAAGGTCATGGGCCACTCTTATGAATACCACAACGATATGTTAACATGTCAGAATTTTTAATGGTATGATTATGAAGTGTGGGAGCATTTTCTTTTGTTGAGGCCATGTTGATTTAATTATTTATGGATGACATACGCATGCATTAATTTTTGTCCATATAAAGCATCTGCAAAATGAGCAAATATATGTAAATTGGAAAAAAAATTGGAAAATGATACTATTGTTGCAGAATGCCAAATTCAATTCCAACGGAAAACAAGACAATGACTTTATTGTGAAGAAATGAAAATGAAGAGTCTATTTTTCGCCATACCATACTGTGTGTCATTTCTTCAACCTTCATGACAAACCATGTAAATTTTATCATGAAGGCAACTTTTTTTATGCCAATTTTTTTTTATTAGCTCATCCATATAATCCATACAATTTCAGACTGGTTTATAGGTCCTGCTAACCTAATAATTGATCTTATACAATGGTGATCTCTAGCCAGGTCTGTCCCAGTCATCCATGTACAAAACACCTGTTTATGGATTCAGAATTCAGACAGGCTTTTTACAGAAAACATAAATTTCCCAATCATTTTGTATGCAGTAAATCTTGTGATAGAATCTTTTGATAGAATTTTAGATTATCATTTATGAATAATCACACGGTTATCCCCTATACGAAACATCCCTGAAAGACATTAAAAGACAGTGTAGAAGGCTAAATCATAGCATAGGGGCTACTATGCTTAAACACCCTAGTGAGAACACTGATGCAAGAATGGCTTTTTAAAAAACTTTCAGAATGCTCAGACTCAGATCAACCCGAGATCACTCACTCACTTAGTCTGGCGTTGATCGACATCTAATCTTGCATTTTATGGTGTGGTCTTGATCCCCTTTTAGAGGATAAAAATAAACGGCAATGATGAAGCTTGACCTGGCGGGACCTCATTGCCCTCCTTTATTGGCCAGCCTGTAATTTAGCAGGTGTTCAGGACAGAAATTCTCATAACCTAGGATCAAATATACCTAGGAGTATAATTGCTGTTGATGACTAGAGGGCCATTAAGAGAGGTGAGGTGTTTGGGGTGTCGGTGTGAAGTATTGTAATCATCAGGTGAGTCAACCTGGTTTGACCCCTGCGTCTGCGTTAATGGCAGGTTACCGAGAAGGGCACCGAGTTTGGCAATTTCCGAGTTAATGCGCGAAAGTTCACCTGGTGATGATTGCATAATGCGGTGCCACGGCCTTTTCACTGTACGTACAGTCCCCTGCTTATTGATTGAGCTTGGCTTTCACTGCTGGAAATGGCACGTATTTGTTCGTATTATTATGAAAGTTCAAATGGTGCTAAAAGGTTGAAGGGTGATGACAATGACAAAGCAATGGTAGTATTATGATGTATTAACAGTCAATGTGATTGAAGTAGTCATTCAGCTTTGGAAATGGCAGTCTCCAAAGTCATTCTGTTAAATGGTTTAAACTATTTATGGCATAATTATAATCAGCCTCTTTTATTTGTCTTCAACAAAAGAAGTCAAACCCAGTAGTTTTTGACTAGTAGTTTCTTAGTAGTTATCAGTAGTTCTATGTGTACTAATTGTTTTTTATACCAAATGTTTCTTCTGTTCCTGCAATTACCCCTTGGCATGAATTTGCAATAAAACATTATTTTATCATCTATTGCAAGTGCAGTCTAGTAACATGGTAAGTAATAACACATCTATGAAATTTTGAAATACAAGAAGCAACAAATCCCAAAGAGGAAGGCATGATAGACCAGATAAAAGATGAATTACCCTGTTTTTATTCATTCATAGCTTTTTATGACCTCTGTACCCTGGAATATACAAGCATGGTTGAGGCCTAAGCTATAAAATCTCCCATACATCCTTCAGTTAAGGGCATGGCATTGCATATAGTCAGACTATGGGAATAAACTGTTTTATGTCCAATACTACATCAGTTGCAGATTGTTTTTTAAAACAATTAAGGCCACACCAATTTATTTTCTTGGTTAACGGATTCGCCGCTTCATTTTTTTCCTGACTTGCAAATAAAAATAAAAATCCAGAATCAACAGCAAAATGCTCATATTTTGCCCTGAACAGTTGAAAACAGACCTTTTCATCCTAGTTGTTACAGTTATTCCATCTTTCAATGCAATGGTATCATTAAAAGTTCAAATTCATTGTTTAAATTTTGGACCAGCCTGGTGTGTTGACTTCATGGCTCCAATCGTACCATTTTGGGCCATAACACGATGCCTAGGCCTGTTTTTATTTTTTTTTTTTTCGCCCGCCCGCTACACTATTTTTCTAGAAAAATCCGTTAACCAAGAAATTAAATTGGTATGGCCTAAAAACTTTTTTTTAAAACTTAAAAGTGAGCATTCCAAACATGAGAAATATTTTGCAGTTTTCTTACAGTTTCAGTTTGAGAGTATTATTCTAAAACAGTATCATGGTTTCTTTTGTGTTTCTCGGTCAACAAGTTTCACTTCTTCATTTTTACACAATTACTCAGGAGGCAAGTTCAAACCTGACATCTGGATAGTTTCGGGTGTTTATAATGCTGAAAGTGTCATCATAGGAGATTCCACTAATCATAATTATAACCTTTGTCTATCTATGATAAGCTTTGAGTGAGAGTGCAGATAAATATCATAACCTTACTGTATGAAAAGTGCATAATTCATTTGCAATTATAAACATGGCAGAGTTTGATTGGTCGCACTATGGTTATTTATTTATTTATTTATTAATTCATTAAACTTCTCAAAATGGAGGTGGTGACAAAACAGGTGGCAACTTCTGTTAGTTTTCTCCCCTGCAAGGTGAAAATGAAAGTCATTGAATGACTAACCTTGCAATATTGACTTTGTGATAGACTACCGTACAATGTGAAACGTTGGGACTTTCTACACGAGTAGGTGTTTTGACTATGACATCACTTCCTGTATACATAGAACGATATTCAGTCATTTGGGTGTGGACATACTGTTGGCACACAGAACCACATGCACATGACCCCGTAGCACAAGTGTAATCGTCCCAATCTCTTTTCTTCCTTGTACAGATCCTGGCTGTGAGTTGTTTCCTGTATCCAGTCCAGGCTTTTCTTCATTGACTTTAGAAGGAAGAAGTCTGCAATCAGGAGACTTACAGCTATAAGGAAAGATCAACCCTCAGGTGAGAAAGTATCTAGTATTACCGTACAGTACTTTTGGTTTTGTTGTCCCTTGACTTGGAAAGAGAAAAGTTTTATTTTATTAACTTCATATAGCATTAGCAGTTGGACTGCCAATGGTAGAGAGAATAGTGTCAGTGTACACTGAGGAAAGAATTAACCTTGAATAGAGTTCTTTATTGCAAGTTCATGCCTGAGGGCTAATCGCAAACAGACATTGACAAGAACAATGAGTACAGAATGTAGTGGTATAAAACTATATGCTGACATGAAGTTATAACTTCTCCACATTTCTATGATAATCTATCTCTAATGGTAACTATAGCTTCTAGGAGTTTCATAGTCCTCTGTTGTAGGAAGGAAAATGTCAAGTATCACCTGAGTGTTCTTGTGCTAGGATTTTGACATTCATATGGAATCATGAACATTACTAGCTGCAAACTTCCTGATAATTTAGTCTCATAGTATGCAGAAACTTGTGGTTAAGTCATGATTTCTTCCTTGTTGAAGAGGAAGTTGTTAGACAAAATCGTTGTCTGTGTTATTTTTGGAAATCACGTCAACTTGGAAATGTTGGAAAGACATTATACAGCAAGTCTGCATTACAGCTAATGGACTGGAACTGCTGACTAGCTGGGTCCCCTCTTGTAGATTCCAGCATTTCATCAGCAACATTAAATCTTGAGGCACCCACACAATCTTCCCATGTGACCTTGGGGTGAACTTGAGTAGGTTGGCAAGTTTCCAACAAGTGTCCTGGTACAGCAAGGGAAGCTGTTAATGTTACATGGACCATGTCTGCATGTAATAATCATCCTACTATTCAACATGCAGTGGTGAATTCATGAAGTACGAGGGGTGATCAAAAAGTTCTCGGCCTCACCTAGAAAATAAAGGTCAAACTCCTATTCTTTGGTATGACTGTATACTATGACGTCTTACATCACTGCACACAAGAATTCAATTTTTTTTATTCATTAATGAGCACGTGACGCCCCGTGAAAATGGGGTGGGTGAGGGCAAATCACAAAATGGCCGCAAAAGAAGGGTGTGTTCTGATCAAGTGTATCGATAAAAAAGGATGTCTCCTAAGGACATCCATGAAGACATGGTGAAGACACTTGGTGACGACTCCCCTTCTTATTTAAATATAAAGAATGGGGTTACTAGCTACAAGCGCGGCAAGGAGAGCACAAAAGATGAACATAGGTCAGGATGCCATAAATCAGCACCACGGACAATCCAGTTGAGGCCATCCATCACATGGTAGTGAATGACAGATGTGAGACTGGCCAACATGTAGCAGGTTCTTTGGCCTGTGTTATGACTCAGTTCACAATGTTTTGTCGAACAACCTGGGGATGAACAAACTGTCTGCATGGTGGGTGCCTCGAATGTTTTCTGAACATCAGAAGTTAAACAGGCTGGACATTTCAAGGAACGAATTCAGTCCAATCCATGCAATGTCCTCAAAACATTTGTCACCCAAGATGAGCTGGGTTCACCACTTTCACCCCGAAATAAAACAACAGAGCAAACAATTGACGAAGAATTTTTCCCGGCCCCCCAAAGAAGTTTTAGCGAGTTTCGTCCGTTGACAGGTTTTTGCCTCTGTTTTCTGGGGCAGCAAGGTAGTAATCATGATTGACTACCTGCGAAGGGGTTAAAGCATCAATGGGGAGTACTATAAAACAGAATTACGACATTTGAGGGCAACGATCAAAGAGAAAAGGAGAGGAAAGTTCCGAGCTGGCGTGCTGACAATGCACCTGTTCACACAGCACAGGGGTCAGTGACAGCAGCAAACGAATTTGGGTTTGCAGTCTAACCCCACCCTTCCAAATCACCTGACCTAGCACCCTTGGACTTCTACCTATTTCCTAAACTCAAGTTCCACTTACGTGGTCAACGTTTTGATGGTAATGATGACGTCATCTATGCGGTATAGGCCTATCTGGGGGCTCCAGATGTAACCTTCTTCCACAAGGGGAAAACAAAACTGGAACATCACTGGACCAAGTGCATTGCAGTTAGAGAGGACTATATTAAAAAGTAGTGTGAGAAAAATTTTACTGCCCTGACGTTTTCTCGGTGAGGCCGAGAACTTTTTGATCACCCCTCGTACACTACTACAGTTATGGTCTACCAGGTATCAGAAGCAGCTTGAAACTGAAAGCTTCTAAGACCCTGTTCACACTCCAAAAAGTTATTCGAATAACAGAGCGATTCAAATTCGGGCAAAATCTAAGTGATTTGGAGCATTCACACTCCAAAAAATGATGATCCAAAGAGCGTTCATACTCCAAAATATGATGATCCCGATAGACAATTTTCTATTCAAATCGCCCTGTTATTCGAATAACTTTTTGTAGTGTGAACGGGGTCTAAATTGGCCAAAGAAAAAGTCTCATAATATGCCGGGGGTGTGGCAAACTACAATGTATACTCTCCTTTAGCATACTTACTCCCCTGGCATGTTATCTTTTTATTTGTCCAATTTCTACTCTTTCTAGCCACTTGTGAAGCCTGGTAGAGACTAGCTACCACTATATATTGGCTAACGTATGGACTTCCACGTTTCTTTGTTTATAACAACACTGACAGTTTTCTTTAGCTTTACCGAAAAAGAATATATTATCTCCCATACTGTCAGGCAGTGGGGTTTCCATAAACAGGCAATTAAGATTGTATAGGGAAAGAATAAATACCTGTCTTCCTCCATAAAACAAGTAGATGCATGCACTGCCACCCTGGAGAGTATCATCAGCACTTTGGTCTCTAAGGTATGTCATGACAACTGACAAGTTTGGACAGGTACTAAGCAGCAATTATGTGCTATTTTTATGGTCATGACATACCACTCAAGGTAGGAACTTGAACAAAGGCGGACTGAATCCAAAACATATCCTTTGTGAAATTTTTGTTTATTCAACATCCAACACACCCATAATCATATCTCTCTTACAATGAGTCGGGTTGTCATAGCAGAGGCCCTCAGAAAATACAAATAATACGTACATAGGAGTTACTAGGAGACAGCATGAAGAAATATTTAAACTGAAGCAAATATATTTGTTGAAATAACTACAAAACTTCCCGATAGAATAAGGTTGTCAATATGGCATTCAAGCTACAGAATAGTAAAAAACATTAAATTTTGTACATTATGACCCCTCTCTGACAAAAACCTGGCAGTACGAAAACTGTGTATTTACGCGAGCATACCAAAACTGCACACATCGATATGTCAATCATCCCGCTTTGATGTTTGTCGAGACTTACACATTCATATAATACGCCAGTCCTCACAGTAAAATACAATCTGAACATACGTTCTTGATGTATGCCAAAGCAGGCTGATTTACACACAGAAAAAAATTGATACTGTAATTCCTGATTTTTTTTCTCTGTACTGTAATGTTCACTGTTTTCACTGTCACTTCTGTACTGTGAACTTATCATTATACTTATAGTTAACAAATAATTCCTGGCCTTTCTTTTTCCTGCACCTGTCGTCACCGTGACTATAATAAAATATAGTTCTGTGAGCATGTCCGTTTTTTTCAGACCGTGAACTTTTGCTACCGTGAACATAAAGTGAATTACATTGTGCAGTTATCATGCTCAAGTGCGTACACAGTTTTCGTACAGTCAGGTTTTTGCCTGTGTAAACCTGGTCTACTCACTCAGGTCTACAGGGAGTAATTGCTGAAATAGCTGATGCACCAGGTGTCTGCCCTCCCTAAGGTTGAAATGTTTACTAACAATGGGGGGGTTCAAGAGTCTTCCACAGAAAGCCAGCATACCCTGCACTCAGCCAAGTGGTGGTGATGAGAGATTCTGTCCCGGGGTTTAAACAATATTAGGTGGTCCATCCTGTCTGTGACAGGCTACTCCAAGAGCACTTCTGGGAGCACCATAGCCTCTACCAGGCTTCAGAAGCGGCTGAAAGGAGAAGAAATTGGCTAAATAGACTGGGTAGTGGTCTAAATACCGTTTGCAGTTTGTGTTCCTTTCGTGGTCAATATTGTGGACCAACTCTACAGGCATGTTATCTATCTATTTGGCTTATTTCTTGTCAACCGCTTCTGAAGCCTTGTAGAGGCTAGGTACCAGGCTAGGAGTAGAGGCTAGGAGTCGTGACAATGTGATTGCAGACATATTTCTGGGTAAAGGATACCTTCAGTATACACAATGTGTAGAGAAAGGAAACGATTAGAAGCTTTTACTTCCTTCTCCAATTTGTCTACTCATATTAATAACAAACATTTTCCAAGTGCTATATTTGATTTTTCACCTAGTATTTTAAACATTCTGTTTGTCTGTCTGTCTGTCTGTCTGTTTGTTTGTTTGTTTGTTTGAACCATTGTTTATCTATGAGAAGCTCAAATTGGCCTGCAGGCCACTTTTCATTGAGGTCATGAGGGAAGAGGTAAGGGTCAGACATAATATACAACAAAGATACAGTTAGTGATGATCACCCTGTGGTATATTTAGTGTAATGGGCAATGATGGGACAAACAGAAATATCCGTTGCTCTAGGCAACTTAAAGCCAGGCATGCTGCCAAATACGTTCACCCCCCTCTAGGACCCACAAATTGTCAATAAACATGCAACAAGTGGCAGACTTAAATGGTACCTGGCATAGCTTGCGAAATGAAAGGGTCATTCCTTTTTTTTTTACAGTCGATGAAAACCAGGGGTAAGTGCCAATTCCCACGGTGTGAGTATTGTCGTGTGTGTAGTTATCCATGGAGACATAAGCGCTTCTCTGATCTGTGCAGTTTCGATAAGCTGGGGATAACGTAGTGTTTCCTGGAGATACGGCATCTTTGAAACTCGGCGGTTTGCAGATGTGAGTCAGCGATAGAAGTCAGGCTGCGGTTTAGAAAGGTTGCCGGAGGGTACAAATGTGTGAGTAGGCTGCGAATAGGCAGGATTTCAAAGAGCAAGGTCAGCACGATGGTGCCAGCTTAAGATTCAAGGGAAATAACAAAGGTTTGCGTACCTTTAAGACATATTGCACGTCTGCAAGCTGCTTAGAGTTATAGATGCAATTATAGATAAAACGCTCAGCTTCAAAATTTTTGGTACTCATAAGATTCTCATCTTCTCTGTATGACCTGTAGGCAGCTTTAGATATTTTTGCACTACTGGTACATGTAGGAAAGTCAAGTTCTGTGGAAACCATGTTGGTAACTACTGAAGGATCAGTGAATCCAGGGCCTGACAATTTAAAATCATTTCCTGAAATATAAAACAACATATTTCCTAATATTACTTAATTTATGCCTACATAAATAGTATATAATACCTTTGCAGTCCTTTTTATTTTGAAAACTGCTTTTTCCCTTCCAGTCTTGTTTTTTCCATTCAACAAGCAGCCTACAGCTGGCCTCCTGCGCTAAAAGCAATATCTACGACTGCTGGGAATGCCAGCATATTTACTAGAGTCCACATTATGGGTGAAGGAGACACGGCAAACTTATACTAAGTTATAGTTTATTGCTCTGGGTATGACGTGGTCAATCCCTTACAAGGTCTCAATGTCCCATTGTGCCCGTTATCGAAATAACCCCGGTTAGTCTTGGCCAAGAACTAGAATGACTGAGACCAGTGCTGATTTATTGTATAGACTCCCTAAGTGCACACATATGTCCGCCCTTGCCCAAAAAGATGGCTGACTTTATTGTGATGGTAAAATCAGTTGTGTACTTTTTTTGCATGTACTCAAGTCATATATTTTATATGGAAGACTAAAGTGACCACCAGATCCCCTGCCATGGCCTACTGATGGACAGAGTTTATGGAGAAGTAGATATATGTGTACAAGGTTAGGGTAGTCACACGCCTGAGAGATTGAACCGTGAAACCTAAAGGTTTGCTGATGCATAAACCAGACAAGTCTTGGAGTACTAACACTTTGTGGTATCGACATTATTGGTTTGCTGATGAAATCTCGACAAAACTTGGCAGAGTGAGAATGATTGGTTGACAAAGTCGATTAGTTAACAAACCTTTTCGGTAAATATGCTTAAGGATCAGGGCTCGAAATACCATCTGCATATGCAGGTTAGTACAGGTAAAATTGGAGCCGTGCAGGTATTTCTGATGCCTTCCTGCACCTAACCTGCACCAGCCCATGTACTTGAATCATGTACAAATTTAGGTGTATGTGTGTTTTTATTTGCTGTGCCTGTTTGATATTAGATGTTTTATTGAAAATCCATTAGATTAGATACCTTGATAACATATAGATAAGTGAAAAATGTTTTTTAACTCGAAAATATAACGTATATCGGAATTAATAAAAAAAAGGTCATTTCCGGGTGTTTTTAACTTAAGGAAATAAAGATAGTGGTTTCGGAATATTTAAAGTATGATTCATTCGTTGTAAGTTGTGCAGGTAAAATTTGTCTAGTACATGAAATTTTCAATGTTACTTGCACTAGTGCAGGTATGCAGAAAAAAACTTTTACTTAGGATGGAGATTTCTGCAGTAACATATGCTGACAGGCCTAGGGTTTCATTTTTTCTCAGGTTATAACACTTACGTATGTATAGGTTGATGATGCATCTGTGTCAGCCAAGTCAGAATATTTGAAGAATGTGGGTATTGGAGGATGAAATTGGACAACTTGGAAATCATTGAACTGCCAATGTGGAGGTTGAAATGTGCAACAGTTCAGTGCATTGCTGTTATTCAAAGCAATTATGTTTTGAAAAGCAGAAAACTATGTCTACATTCTGAGAAATTACGAAATTTGCCTATAATGTTAAGACTGAGACTTTTTGAGACAGTTTCTAACAGTGCAGTTATATTTGAAATAATCAGAGTGATGCTGTGTAATTAGGGTCATAGAGCATTTCAGATATCATGTAACGGATAACAAACTTTAACAAGAAGTCCTTAGATCATATTGATCAATCAGTATTACCCTGTGTTCATATAAAAATTGATTTGTGGTTGTGTCAAAGAATACCCAAAATCACAGGATCTGTGTCCTATTGTGCCCATTACTGAGATAACTTAGCTTGTCGAAATTTTAGTTTGCTGTGGACTGCCTAAAAATTATCTTCACTTCATTTACATATCAATTCATAGCTAAAGATTAATAATATTTAACTACAAATTCCAGTTATCACTGACGAAAATTAGTGGATGCTACTTGAAACGTCTGACAGTTTTCAAAAATTCTATCCAGTTGCTTGTGTAACTTTTCTTCGCGCACTTCATCGATGCACAAGACCTGTGCTTCAGAAGCTACCCAGAGACTCTACTTGAAATGGACCACAGATTCTGAAAGGGTTTCTATCATAATAGTTATGGAACACCAGAGTCCCCCTGCAGCTTGATGCCATGATCTGGCAAATTGCTTCTGTGACATCCCAGTAAATGGAGGTCTCGGACTACGTGACTTGAGGAGAATATCAGAGGCGACCCTAAGTCTGCCTAACCACAATTCTCCCCATCTGTAATTCCCGGCCCTGGTTCTATTTGAGGCCACGGTACAAGTTGTGCATTGCGAAGTAACCAACCGTACTTATTGGAAGATTACTATCAAAATGGAACAACATGTATGTAGTGTCTGTTGCCCTTTGGCAAACCTGGAGTCTTGGCTTAGTTTACTAGAAAGATAAAGTGACTACATTCTGCCCACAGACCACAATCTAGTTTGTGACTGGATTTCTGTAATCTTGCTACTTTATTGTCCCACCAGATGAAGCTGGGAGAGTTAGCTATTTGCGTGGCTCATTTTGTGAGATATGTTTAAAAGTCAAAACGGCTTTATAAAGAATAGTTATTCTTTTTTACTGCAAAAAGGTAGGCTCTACTTTACAGCTTTACAGGACAGAAGTCGAAAAGTCAAGGCTAGATACATTTGTATGGTGCACTGTAAAAAGATGTTCGCCCACTCGCAAACTAATTTTGAAGATTTAGAATGGTTAGAATGGGAAAATAAGACATTTATAGGTGAGTCTAACATTATTTGACTATAAATTTAGTGCTAGTTGAGAAATGGACGCAAGTTATACACCTACAGTGTATTCCCATACTCATTTTTATTCTATAGAAGAGGGGATCCTGAATTTCAATTCTTTCAAACAGATTAAGGTCTTGGTGAACATAGACAATCAGACAATTGAGAGATATCTACAAGCAATAAACGACAGAACTGGAAAAATGTAGAGAGACTGGCCGTTGAGCAAACTTGCTAGAACGCTCTGACTGCCTCATGTGGGAGGGCATGGGAGCCCCTAAGTCAAAGTAAAAACAGATATTTTAACGAGTGCAGGGCCACATGGACTACTTCTGAACTGTAGCAGCATCTCTTGATTAACTGTGACTTCATAATAACCAGCATTGTGATCTACCAGCAACTAGCTCCAGAAAAGCTTAGCCAATACCAGATAGCAACTTGAACATCTGATAAACTTTGAAATTAAATAACTCTCCCACACAGGGGCTCAGATGCTCTCTCCGGGGACTTAAGCCCTCCTGAATATTTATGCCACTTCCGCCCCTATGTCAAGGTTGATCAGAAATCGGAGATGGGAGAAAAGCAAGGAATCAATACGACACAAGTGCAAGTCTGGAGGAGCAGGAGACAAGCAGGAAGGAGAAGAAAATGAATTTCCCAGACACCGATGTCACCGAAGACAGGATGATCAATACAAATATACCACTTGATGATTTTGTTACCAAGGAAATTCTATTTGCAGGCCCACCATGATAATGTGAAGGTCAGGATGCCAGCATGTTATCTGAGCCGCATCTCTTATTGGGTTTTGGGAGGTTAGTCCTCTGTGCAAGACCAGATACCATTAACTTTCATCATGTAATAATTGCGGTCTCCATGGTGATAGTTAATTCTGCAGAAATTGGATTATTGCCATGCTTCTTTTGGTATTCAGAACCAGGCTGGATGAAGAAAGGATATGGATTTTCCCCCAAGGTCGTGTGGACCTTGAGGAAAAGTTTTGTCTTTGTCCTACTGTACATTAAACGTCAATTGTCTGGGGAAAAACTAGTTTAAGGAAAGTTTCTGAACTAATTTATAAGGGGAGGGGGGTCAGAAAGGGGAACCATTCCTTATTGATGGTGTGGTTGGAAGTACATTTGGAAGGTCATCTATGAAGACCTACTCAAATACATGTATCTGAAATAGGACATGATATTGTGCCTTCTGAGGCATGTAGTGAACTTGATGTTGCTCCTTTGTGTACTCTTTTGTCAATCTGGAACAATGTATAACTGCAATTTTATTTTATGACAGAATGACAGAAATAATTCGTTTAACCTTCACTTCCCCATTTCAAGTGTTGGTGATGACAGCTGGTTATCCAAGTTTGAGATTGCAGGTAGCCAACTTGCTGCACTGTACTGACTTTGACCTTGACCAGATGGCACCCTTCCCACCCAGGTCCCGAACCTATCCGTCACCCGCCAAAATATCGGAAAGGGTTGCGGACCCAGCCATTCCAAAACAATACATTTCCTTCCACTTGTCACATTTTATGGCACATCCCAGGAATATGAAGCCAGAATTGGTGTCACCTTGAAAATATACAGCAGTTGTCAGGCTTACAAGAAGCCCTGAATGGGCAGAGGCTCGATGTGTCTTCATTATTGTAGAAGCGTTGGAATGGGGAGTGCGTAGGTTATTGGAACATTAAAGTTGATTGTGGATGGAGAATCCAATAACATCCTATTGGAAACTACAGGCTGGCTTCTATCCAGTCAGGAAATCTGTTCAAGCTCAATACAAATTAGATAGAAGCTGGTCAGGAGAATTCCTGGGTCCCCCCTTGTGTACTGTCTTCTTTCATCAGTGGACATGCTGCAAAGACATTTATTTCTTGTTCTCTGAAAATAATGTTATCAGGTTGGTGGAACATGGGGTTTTGATGTTTTCTTTTCGCAACCAGTGAAGTCTCTCACTTGCTTATATTTCTATTCCTGTCAGACATCTTCCTTAAAGCTCCTAATTGGACTCTCACTTTATGTAGCCGATGTAGGTGGCGCTTTTGCGGCAAGACTCTACATGTACATGTACATTGGCTATATATAGCAAAAAGTAGCACTCCAGTCAGAAGCTCTGATGAGGAAGGTATGTTAACATTTTATAATTTGAAAAGCAGTAACATTCAAGTCCAAATTGTGCCACCTGTATACTCTCTATATAACATAGTACAGTCAACACTATATAATTTCATGTAACTAAGATATTTCATAACATCCCCAAATCTGTAATGCAACTGTTACATTAAAGCTGCTTTGTATGAAGTGAGGAAGTTGTTTAATTCTTAGCAATACCAAGCTCAGCATAAGGAAGGGAAGGGTTGGTGTGTGGGCCCTGGCCCACATTGTCCCTTGCTGCAACTTGCCTTCTGTGTTAGATTACCAAAGAACTGGGATATTAGGCAATGATTTATATGTGCCCTAGGTGTGCCTAGGGGCTATTCAATATGCCTTACAGCTCTATAAAAACAAATTAAATGTAACCACACTCAGGAATGAGTGACAGTAATATGCAGTGGTCTAATGGTTCTAAACTTTATCAGGCTGTAATACTGGCAGTGGAGTTATTGGCAAATTTATATTAGAATTTGGACTCGCAAAATTGAAGTCTTGACTCCTGAGTATATGTTGATAGCAATAATGCATTTAGTAACCTTGAACTTCAAATAAACTGCCTCTGGATTACCAAGTGATAAATGATGAGACAGTATTAACCTGGTCTTTTACTGATATGAGTTTGAATTACATGCAATGTATTAAGTTACGGGTGACTTGAAACTTTTCATATATAACTTGCATATGTATGCTTTATATACGTATATAATCTTAATGATGTATGGATGGACACACAGTAGTAATATTACTACCTATACATAGTACTCCATTGAATTATGTTTTAATGTTCAAATAAGTTCCTGCAGCTGGTGTATAAGTGAAATATTCCTCTTCAGGGATTTTAAAAACACGTAATGTCCCAAACGTGTTTTTCAAAACTTAAAGAGCTTGAAACATGTAGGTTATGTTGCAGGTAAAATTGAAGCTGTGGTTAGGTATTTTTGAGCTGATGTCTATAGCATCTGACAGTTGAAATATTACACTCACAAGATCAGAGGAGCCATATACATGTATATATATATAGCTGTATCTAACTTGTCTATAGTCTATGTCCTAAATATACATGTACATGTAGGTGTACAATTGTGGATTTCTAATTGCTGCATTAACTGTTACTACCTGTGAAATGCAAAAGAAACTAGAAAGGCCAATATTTGCTTTGGAGCAAATACAGCGATGGGTTCACCACATTTTACGACATGGCAGGGAAAGAATGAGAAACACAAGGGAAAACAATGATTTACATTGATATAACTATAATATGAAGTAACATACAACTAAAACAACAGTTGGATAGCTATTCCCTACTTTATTGGTTAGGATTTTTAATTGCATAATGCAAACTGTTGATTTTCAAAATAAATAAAAAAACGTTCATGCCCCGCATTCCAATGCTGGAGCAGAAAAGCTTGAAATACCTACCAAAACACTTGAATAAAGACATACTGTCAGTATGGAAATGCTCTGTGCAGGTGTTAATCAAGTTAAATCCCAACAGCCAATCAGCAAGAAATGCTCTGTGCAGGTGGAAATGCTCTGTGCAGGTGTTAATCAAGTTAAATCCCAACAGCCAATCAGCAAGAAGTATAGAGGAAAGCTGCATGCCTATTGGTTGATGCCCTGCATTCCATTGTGATGACTCATGCCCAGACGTGGTAAACATGGCACACCAACACAGTAATACATTTGCTATAACACAGCCAAAAAACTCAAATAAAACCATTCTAAAAGCCTGTATCACAAAAATTTAAAAAACGCCTAGGGGTATTTGCCCACTGTACCTCCATACCAAATTTCAGGACCTTAGGCCCTAAAATGAAGAAGCTGAATCCATTTAAAAAATGGCAGGAGGAGAAGGAGGAGGAGGAGAAGAAACATCAGAAAAAGCAATATGGGTTCACCACCACTTCGTGGTGTGGTGAACCCATAATTATAATCATTGCTGTGATTTCTGTTTTTAGTATGATCCATTCTTTCTAAATTCTGAGAGTGCAGGTAAAAGTTAATTTTGGTGTAGGTAATTTCCAGTGATACCTGCACTGGTCCAGGTATGCAGAAAACAAGTATTAAAATCCCTGGCTTACTCTCAGGTTTGCCAGTTCAATGTCACATGTCTGATGACCTCCGGGTCACCTTGTAATCAATTAGTTTTTGTACCCACACACATGTCAAAGTTGAGTACAGCAGCTAATACAGCTGTAGATCCCAGTAGCTGCATCTGACAGTTGAAATATTACACTCACAAGACCAGAGGAGCCATGCTATCTCTTTGTCTAATAAGAGAATGGACCAGAGGTTGGATGATGTGTGATGATGGTGGTAGGAAAGGGTATGTGGTATATGGGGAAATCAGGCTATACTGGGAATAAAGCCAAAACAATGGGTTCCAGGAAATCAGAAGATACAATATTCAATTTGGAAGGATTAATATTATACCAACTATTTGATTTTAAGTTGTACCTATAATCATTTCTGAGTAAATCTTCCCCTGCATTGTACAATGAACATGCAGTTGGCTTATGTGTGTCTGCCTGGGAAAAGCAATTCATTTTATTGAATGTAATGTGCCTCTTTCAGTTCACACGAGGCAATTTTACCATATATGGTCAACTAACTGATGAGGAGTGTACACTTTGGAAATGCGAATGTCTGAAGGTACGAAAAGTGTGTACGCACACTAGCATACAAAGACTGGAAAGTCTTATAATTAGTTTTTTTTTTCATGTAAATCGGCATACTTTGATGTGCGTCAGTTACGTTGAAGGCTGGCGTATGATCTGAACATATACTCTTGGACACATGTTAAAGCAGGCCAACTTGACGCACGCAGTTTTCATATGCTCCCATGTGTACGCGGTTTTTGTACCGCGTGTAAATCGAGTCTAACCATATCGAAGTAATGCAAATCTGTCAGAACTAGTGGTTAATTGAATTACTGTAAGTAACAGCTTGTGTAATTGTGAATGGCACTAATTGGTAAGCTGTTTACATAATTCATTACAGAGTTCATTAGGTTCTTACTGTTACGCTATCAAACAAAGTGTTGAAGTGCTTTGAAAGAGAAAGAATTTCGACAATCCCTATTGATTTTCCTTATCATATTAAGATTTGTGTCCCAACAGTTATTTTTATACTCTGCCATGACTCTATGTAAAAGTCAATTTTATCATTTTAGTCAGAGCTATGTAATATCAAAATCAAAGTATCATAGTTCAATGCTTTCACTGACACCATATAATGGGGGGTATCGGGACATACAGCAAAGCCCTTCACATACTACACTTGTGTTATGCCTGCCATCTATCTCCCATACTACCAGTCCCACATATGAAATCATTACTCTCAGCCCCAAGTAGCAGGCAATATTGGAAAATGTCTCCAGAATGGATGGCAAGCCCGTATCCTCCTCGCTTTGAAGTACTGTTATTAGCAAAACCCAGCCAGGCAGTTACGCCAACTTTGTATCGCTGGATGTCAGGGCAAACTGCATCCAATCATGACGGTGCCTTGTACGTGGTCCAATACTGCCAGAGTGAAGTGTACGCATTTAGACAGCCCCGGGCGATATGAGGAAAATATATGGAGGTGCCGGGCTTCCTGGATAATAAGCACACAGCCACCAGAGGAAAGGCCGACCTGTTCCAGCCCACAGAGAAGTGAGGAATGGTTAGTTCTAGTAAGCTCTGCAGGGCTAGTGAGGGGATCAATGTGGCAGGAGGAAGGCCAGGGGAAGGCTACATGTAGGTCGGCTCCATGCAGTACCCAGGCCTGGAGGTTCACTGTAATTCTCTCCACAAACAGGTCTTCCATCTGTATGTGTATAGCCAGTATGACTGCCCCTAGGCATAACATACATGTACCAGCTTTATAACAGAAGGTAAGGACACATATCGTGTGTATGTGAACTTAGTGGTTACAAGTTCACAGAAGCCTGGAGGGTCACTGTTATGCTGTTCACAAACAGGTCTTCCATTTGTATGTGTATAGCCAGTATGACTGCCCGTAGGTATAACATACCAACTTCATAACTGAAGGTAAGGACACGTATCGTGTGTATGTGAACTTGGTGGTTACAAGTTCACAGAAGCCTGGAGGGTCACATGAGGGTCACATGAGAGCATGCTGACTTTGAACTCAAACACACAGACCTTTTGCTTTATACTATGTACCGTAAGCATATGTACAATGTTGTATCTTGATTTAAATCAAAAGTAGATTTTGTATACATGTAGGAAGGTAGTGCTGGTGATTGTCAGTGTTTGCTGTGTGGGTGTTGACAAATTTCCCCATAGAATAGGTATTGACATATTTTATAACTAATCCAAACCCAGAAGACCAAAGCCTTGTCTTGCAATGGATTATTGTGCATGTTTTTTTTTTACAAACATTCCAACAAAATATTCAGTGTAGACTGAGGAAAGTTGATTGATTTTTTATGCATTCCTGCACACTGTTCAAAAGCAGGTAGAAGTCACTGCCAGTAAAATATTGTTTCAAGGCCAAACTATATAATTATGATTATATATATAGTAGGATGGCCACTGTGTATGGCTTCAACTTGTAATGCATAACAGTCTCAACACTGTAAAAACTTTAAATAGTTTGATGTGCATCATGCCTTGAATCTTCAGTGTCTCACGTTCTTCAACAAGCCAGATTTGTAGGCTAAGCATACTTCCCGGTTTCGCGGTTATAAAAAAATATAACTGTCTCATTTGTGTGTAGTCAAAATACCTTGTCAAAGTATAGCGGTTTGAGAAATTAGTTTTTCCTCAGGCATACAATTGTTACTTCCAGGTTTTGAATCCCTGCCAGCCTCTGTAAAGTAAAACCAACTGTTGAAGACTGAAGGTGATGTCAGGCCAGAGGTCTGGAAACAGCTGTATAGTGACATCAGCACTGGGCTTAACCCATTCCCACATGGGGGGAGACATTAAAGACATCCAGTGCAGTTTAGGGCTTGGAAACCTGATTTTTCAAAGCCAACATTCTAGTCACTTATCTACATACTGAGTTGGAACTACACTATCTCAATGTATATTGACCCTCATGGAGCAAAAATTCCCATAAATTCTGACGGAAAATGGTTACTGGAAGGACCCTGGGCTGATTTTTAAGGTACCACCCAAAAAATAAAGGGCTCATCTTGGGGCTTGTTTCTGCAGCTTTAAATACCCAAAGTATGCAAGGATGATTTAAACGTACTAATGTGAAGCGGTATGTGTCAATTTCACAAAGATTTCCTTATTCAGAATATTTCCGGTTTTGCTGCCATGAAATTGCATTGGATGCCTTTAAGTAATTAGGTGACTGGGGATATTTCTGAACAGAGATATTAAGTAATTAGGTGACTGGGAATATTTCTGAACAATGTCCTCTAGGGAAAGAAGGAAATCAAAATTTCTTGATGAAATAATCTTGCTGATAATTAGATATGATGAAGTTTTAAATGAGATTTATAGTTTTGTTGGGCATGCATGCATGGATACTACCCGATGACAGAACAACAAAAAATGCTAGAAACCAGAAAGTTCACATCCAAGAGGAAGACCCAAAATTGCACTACAATAAACAATGCAAAATGACAGGAAGAAGGTTAAATTCACTGAAGGAAATGGCACAAGCAACACAAAACCACCAAGATGTAAGGTGAGGTAAGATGTTACAAGGACAGAAAATTACCATCCTCTAGGAAACATCCTTGTCTCTCAGTGGTGTTGTCTGACCTCTGGTAGCAAAACTTTGTTAGAGGGGCAAATTTGATGGCAAAAATCATTCTTAAGACTGAGTCAGAAAGTCGATGGTCAAATAATACCGGTAGTGCTAGCAGAGTGCGGATTGACTGGTGTCCCAGAAGGGCCCTGATCTGATACATTAACCTGTAGTCTGGGCCTTGAGACCTGGTGGTTATAGGGGAGAAATCCGTGAATGTGATTTTGGTTTGGCTGTAAGGGCAACTGAACTTACAAAAAGAAAGCCCTTCAGACTAAAGATGTAGCAGACTCAAAAGCAGTACACACTTGAGGAGAAAGTTAGCATGTTCAACTCCAAATGTAAGATATTGTTATATATATTATTGTACAATATGTATTGCTAACTTTGCTATTCAGAAAGTCTATCATAATATTATGCTTATGCATGTACTGAAGAATTGATTGTATACATGTACTGTATAATAGAAATTGAGCTTTCCTGCATTTGGTTCTGATAGCCTTATAAGCTTAGTGGTACCAGTATATACAGTATATATGATTGGATTGTACATCTTGTTATACTATGGAATCCTGCCAGTTGTCAGGTCTGTATTGATGCAATTTTCCATACTTATGTCAGTGGTAACTCTCCAATTCACAAGAGGTTGATACTAATACTTGTGATATTGCCTTGCCAGCCAATTAAGTCATATTAGCAAATTTCTTGCTTAGCACTCCAATTTGTAGTAATTGCGTCATGAATAATAATAACTCAATCACATATGAGCTCACTTTCAACATACATACAGCTCGGGTATGGCTCTGCTAAATATTTATAAGGCAATCCAAAATCAAGAAGTGTTATCGGTAGAAGCATGTTCTGTTTTATGTCATACCTGGGTCGGGATAACATTTGATATGGGTGTTCCAGCCCATGTGATAACTAACCGTATCATGCAGGGTTCTATAAATTATCATGGGATTCCAAAAGCTCTCGAATATTCAAATACTGGATTAGGATGTTGGAATTGATGCTACAATTTTTTGTCTCTAATTTGGCATATTTCACAATGAAAGGTGTTTTTTCTCGTTTGAGTATGACATGAATAGAATACTACAGAGTGTACTCCGGTCACAGCCCTGGGTCGAATTCATGGTGGGGCTAGCATCATAGTTGATGTGGAATACACCGTGTTTTATTCTATATCTACTATATGTACTGTTGGGATGTGTACTTCAAGTTGTTCAACAGTTACATACCACTTGACAGATCGCTAAGATGCTTTTCTAGCTCAGGGTTGCCTCACATTTACTGAACAACCTCTTCACATTTAGTTAATAACCTCTTCACCCAATACAGCCTGGCATTTCAGGACTGTTAAGTAGTAACCAATATGGTGTAACAGGAGGTTAAAGCACACTTAAGCTTTAGTGTAATGCATAAGTGGCTGAAATTGAACTTTCCCTAAATTGTTTGTCAAAGCATTATATTCCATGGTTTAGTGCTCAAGTGCACTGTACTTTTATATTTGTGATGAGGAAGGAATGCAAAATATTTATGAAGAATAGCTGTGAAAAAAATGTAGCCATGTTGTTTCATAGTTAAGACAATTACTTCAAGCACTTCTCATATACAGGTCACATTTAAGACTGCAGTTAATGCAATACCTCCATAGCTAATACACAGTCGTTGAAGCAAAATACAACAAAGATTTGTGTACTGGTTTTGAAAAGTTTAATAGCAATAGTACAGCAACAGGGAACTTTGCTGTTGACAAAAAAGTTACAGAGCAGAAAAGTTGCACAGTTCATTGTGCCTGGCAGATGCTTTTATCCAAGTTCAACATTCCCCAATGGGTTGCCCAAGTTAGAGCAGTGGAGGCTTAGCTGTTTATCATACGGTTCAGAAAAGTTACAGAGTAGAAAAGTTGCACAGTCAATTGTGCTATTCTCAAACAGTAAGGTGTGCCTGGTCGATGCTATTCTCCAAGTTTCAACATTTCCCTAGGAGTTGCCTAATAGTAAGAGCAGTGGAGGCTTAGCTGTATATCATACAGTTCAGAAAAGTTACAGAGTAGAAAAGTTGCACAGTGAATTGTGCTATTCTCAAATGGTAAGGTGTGCCTGGTCGATGCTATTCTCCAAGCTCAACATTTCCCTAGGAGTTGCCTTTAGTAAGAGCAGTCTGGGACATAGCTGTTTATCATGCAGCTACAGGCCTGATATCCAAGGGAGACAGTAGGTCGAACTTCCTGTCCAATCCCTGCGCGTGGCTCTGAATGTTAGGTGATGGTTTGGGGCTATGATTAAACATCTTTCAATCCAGTCTTGAGAGGATTTTCCGCGGGAGCATTAGTAACACCCACACATCCATCAGCCTGGTTGTGCACGACCGAGAAGCAATCTTTTGCAGGTGAAAGAAGTGTTCCTTTTCCCCCCATGGGTTTCACATTGTTAGCAAGGGAGGTGATGTTGAAAGGCCAGCCTTGAATGCAACCTTGCTGATGGAAATATAGATTCTGTAATCCAGGATCATCCTTCTTATCACAATGTCTGTTTGACACAGTCCTTTCTACCTGCGAAAAGGTATCACCGTTGAGCTTCAATTTCATGTGGCCAATTGTTGTAAAGGTTTTAGCTTATGAACATTAGATTGCAATTAAGATGGGAACAAGAATTGGAAGATAAGTTTTAAGTTAAACTGAGTGTGTGAATGTCACATGCAGCCATAGGGCCCCCCTTGTATTATGTAAGGTGCTCGAGTTGAATATTTTAAGATTCAGGTCAATAGTGATAGTGGGACGATCCATTGCAAGATACTTTGACATTGAAGCATTTCGTCCCATTTCCTGTCCTTGAAATATTCATTGGCCCTGATCGGTTTTCCCTTTGTTGTGGGGAAATGGATGGATTTGTTGTGGGGCAATGGATGGTGAACAGATGTGACAAGAGGGAGGCAACTTGACATCAAAGCTCAGGGAAGGTAAGAGGTTGTTTCAAGTCATACTCAAGAGGCAGGTATAGGCTGTACTCTTGATGGTTATTGGCTCTGTAGGGCTTGGAATGATAGGCGTTGAAAATGCTTGTTGCCTAAGAGACAAACATGTAGGGTTTCGTTGAAGTGTCTGTATCACTATTAGCTTGCCATAGAACTGGACTCATTTTACACAGCATTGTAGCCCAGCATAGATGCAGTAGCCCAAGTTGGTAGGAGGGAGGGATTTATTGACCATTCTGGAATAAAAGCTAGTGAAGTTCTTTTACTCCCCTTCTATCTCATACATATTTGACATATCTGGCAGCAAAATCTTCAAAGAAGATAAGTGTAACTAATGATGTGAGTTCGGAACATATCTGTGAATGTTCAGTGTCTTATTCTGAGCCATGCATCATAGCTTGTCTGTTTCATCAGAATTCCTGGCTCTTCGAATCCCTTTTGTATCCAAATTAATCAGTCTAGTGACTGGAATATTGCCAATTTGTCTGCAAGTACATGTATGCTAAACATAAATGAAAATTGCTGAATTGTAGTTAACAGCCCTGGAGTTTTTGTGTGGTAGTTATTGGTAGATAGGGCCACACCAGTTTAATTTGTTGTTTCATAATCAGGAGTGACAGGGCAAAAAAAAAAAACAGGCCAAGGCACCCCTTGATAGCCAGAAATGTTACAATATGAGCCATGAAGTCAACATACCAGGCTGGTTTATAATTAAAACGATAGATTTTGAACTTTTAGTGAAACAAAATTGCATTGTTATATTGAAAAACTTGGAAGTAGAAGGAAAAGGACGTTCTTCAAAAGTTGGGAACAAAATATGTCTTTCATTGAGCATTTTGCAGTTGATTTAGAACCAAAAAAAATTTTTTTTTTTTGCAAATTGGAAAAAAATGGACAGGGTGATCCGAGAAGCAACAAATTAAATTGGTGTGGCCTAAAAAAAGTTTGAGCAGTTATCCTCAACTGAGGTGAATCGTGATGCTTTTTCAAGTAGCTAGAAGTGCAGTGTGCATTTGCTTTGGCTTGTTCACCCCTACTCTTCACAATAAGTGTGTTGGCCAACCCTGGAATTGAACCCTTGCCAACAAATCCACAGAATTTGATCCGTATGGCGAAACAGTTTGATTGCGCTAGCGCTCGCACCACGGGGGACATGGATTCAATCTATCGAGAAGAAAACATCTTAGGGGCATTCGTGGTACAAACATGATCATTACAGATATCTCAGGTAGGGCTCCTTGGGTAGGGCTGGAAATCCTACCTCCATATGCAGGTTAGTGCAGGTAAAACTGGAGCTGTGTAGGTATTTTTTATGTTAACTTGCATTTAATTTGCACCAGTCCATGTACTGGGTTTATATAATCAACATTTAAGTGTATGTGGATTTTTATTTGTTACATTGACTGTTACCATCTAAAAAATCATGGTTTCCAAACAGTTTTTAGTATGGTCCATACTGCCTAAATTGTAAAAAAGTGGTGCAGGTAAAATTTGTCTGGTGCAGGTAATTTTCAATGTTGCTTGCACCAGTGCAGGATACTTGATACTTGATACTTTATTAGGATATCCATTAGTCGCACAAATTTTTGTGCAACTACTGTAATCTTCCTGGATTCCAAGAACATAAGACTGGTATATAGATATAGGTATTTCAAACCCTGGATGTGCACAATTCCAACCATGCTACATGTGCCTCTTAGATTCAACTCTCATCTTCAGCAGGTTGATTTAAATATTTGAATTTACGATTTAAAGATGGCAGCAGAGCTGAAGTTATGATAAATCAGGTGACTGTCCTTGGTGCTAATTAATCAGTTGTCATGTTCAGCACTACAAGCTCTTCACATTGACTAGCTTTATCTTTAGGCTAGATGATTGATTTTCACTCAATTTATCAGTCAAGAATAGCTATATCAGTGTACTAGGGCAATCTTTGGTAGATATGTTGTTTCCAGTGACTGATCTATATCTGTGATCTATTTCTGTATCTACCGGTATGACTGATCTATTTCTATATCTATGTTCTGTAATGACCTAATTCCCAAATCATATTTTGAGCAATTGCCCTTTTCCCTATCCTGAATTTGTAGCCTGTATAGTATCAAACTTAGCATAATTCTATCACAAAGTTGATATGCTGACTGACAAATAAGGCGTAAGTTATTGTGTTGTTATGCGGAATTTTTACTTTGGAATTGCTTGGATCAATATTCTTGTATGTGCTTTTTAACTTTTTATCTCTAACATCTGTAAAGTTATAATCCAGATATCTTGTGCATTGTAAGTTGCTACTATAATGAACAAATAATAGTGTCACCTTTATTAATGGTACTTAAAAAGCAACCCTGCTGATATTTGAGTCAAATTTTAGTAGTACATTGTACAACAAAAGAATTGCTAGCGCATGACAATGTGCGTAATTGTCATTTGTACCAACCATCCTTCGTTGATTTGCTCCTTGTTATTCTAGCTATGAATATGAAGGCTTGATTTTGAAATGTCGGGAATATTTAGCCGAAGCCATTACTTTCCAGCTCATAGCTAATCCCAAGAGTACATCGTCGATTGGTACAAAATAAACAGGCTCTCTGTTCTGATTAACACAGAAGGTTGAACATTAACTGTCTGGGCGACAGTCTATCAGTTTGTATAATGGCGTTACGTCTTGTGGGGTTTGTACAGAAGCAATTTCACAGCAGATGATACTTAAGCTGTGTGAATGCCATGTCCATTAGTTAAAACACTACTTTAAAGCTGTTGCTGTCACCGGTGGCATGACAGGTGATATGTTCTAAGAGCTGGGCTAGAAATCCCACCGGCATATGCTGGTTAGTGCAGGTAGAATTGGGACTGTGCAGGTATTTCTGATGTCTACCTGCACCTAACCTGCAACAACTCATGAACTGGGTTCTATTATATACATTGTAGGTGTATGTGGATTGTTATGATTGTGTATTGACTGATACTGCCTACAGTTTCAATGTATCTGAACAGTTTTCATTGTATTTTATACTTCCTAAATTCTGAGTGGTGCAGGTGAAATTTATGTGGGAATTTTCTAGTTTAGGTATGCAGAAAAAAGTGTTTCAAGCCCAGAAAGAGATACATTCTCCAGTCAACACTTGGCATAGAGGAGCTTAAGTTGTGCAGAGTTTGATGACTCTAATTTCCCCTACCTAATCCTGACATGCTGGAGGGTCTATCTGAGTATTATTAGCTGTAGCATATAAAACTAAGACTGTGTGAGCTCAGAACTTAATCACGTAACTTGTTAGTTGTATATTCAGTAGTAGCAACTTTAAAAGGAATTTATCTTCACCCTTTGTCAAAATGCGATGACAAAGGAGAGACAGTTCCAAAGATAACTGAATCAGATAGAACATGAATGTTTTCACATGAATATCTTTAGGGCAAGATGGCAATTCATTTCATTAATCAATATTTCCCTCTCATGTTTTCACACAGAGTTCGTCAGTATGGAGCGGTTGAATCTGCTGCTAGGTTTCCTCCAGCTGGTTCTACAGTTGGGGACTGTCGTGCAGGGTCTCCACGTCTACAATACATTCTCTCCCTCCTCGCCAGACATCGTCCTCAACCACCTGTCAGTGGACAACCAGACTGGCAGGGTTTACATTGGAGCAGTGAACAATTTGTACCAGTTAAACCGGCAGCTAAGCCTAGAGAAGACACAGTCCACAGGGCCGCGGTTAGACAGTGTGAACTGTCCTGGACCTGAGGAAGAGGGGGACAGCACATGTACAGATAGAGTAGAAACTCCCAACGTGAACAAGATTCTGGCTATTGACCAGCAGGGCGGTCACTTGATTACTTGTGGCACGTTGTACCAGGGAATCTGTCAAGTGAGGAGCTTGGGAGATGTCACTCAGATCTCCGTGGAATACACCCCTGATTTTTCTAGATACGTTGCCACCAATTCCCCCTCAAATACCACAGTGGGGTTTGTGGCACCAGGAACACAGCCGTACGAGGAAAACGCGCTGTATGTCGGAAGCACATATGGCGAACATCATGTCATCAGGGAGAATGTTCCGGCTGTTTCCATACGGTCTTTAGAACCTTCTGACATCTTCAAGGTCGTGAATGATGACAAAGCTAAGTTTATGGTCAGATCTGAGTCCAGGCAGCAGTATTTGATCAGCTATGTTCACGGATTTCGCAGTAAAAACCATGCCTACTTTGCAACATTTCAGATGGAAAGAATCCCAACACCTGGTGATGATCCACCTCCGTTCTGGTCAAAACTCATTCGACTGTGCATAGGAGATGCCAACTTCTACTCCTACATGGAGATACCTTTGAAATGCTTAGGGCAGAATGGAACCAACTACAACCTTTTACAGGCCGTGTACGTCAGCAAGCCAGGACAGAAACTTGCACAGAACATGGGCCTTCCAGAAGATGATGAGATGCTTTTTGGTGTGTTTTCAGCCAGTAAAACTCCATCTGGCAAAGAACCCCTGGAAAGCTCTGCCCTTTGTGTCTTCTCCATGTCAGAAATCGATGCAGAATTCAACAAAGTCCAGAAAGCCTGCTACACAGAAGAAGGCGGGGGTATTGCTGAACCACTTGATTTTGGTGGGGGTACTTGCCTCCAACAACGGGTATACACATTTCTATTGATATTGTATCACATTGATAATATTGTTAAACAAGTAAAGCTTGTTACACTGTAGATTATGTAGTGTTACAGGGCTGTAGTCCATTTTGCATGGTATTAATTTACTGAATGCCTCACACCATTCAAGAGTCTGAGTTTCCAGTGTGACATTTAGAAACTGTCGTCAGAATAGACCACTTGAAGAATACTGTAGTTCACTTTGTCTTCAAGGTAGCGAAATTTTATGGTCGAGGGAAAACGGTCATGTTCATTAAATGGTGGGGGATGTGGGGTGGTTTGATAATGGTAATGATAAGTTCATTGTACAGGAGTGGCTGTGAAAATAGTGACCATAAAAGTATTGTGAAAAAATTAGGAATTACAGTACAGTCAAACCTGCCAAGGAGACCAACTCTTAAAAATGGCCACCTATCCATGGTGAATGCTTTTTCTCGGTCCCAAAAGTTTTCCCCATTGACACAAGCATTAAGCAACCTGTCCAAGGTGACCAGGTGACCATCTGGCCAACGCGACCGTGACCATCCTCAGTTGGGTCCGCTCAGGGCCAGTGACCACATCATTTTTGATCATGTTGATTATTGATGATAACTAATGAGAAATCATGGAGAAACCAGCCAGTTTGCCTCGACTAGTGGATGATGTTTTTGCTCGAGGTAAATTGTTCCATGTGCCACCCTCCCCACATGCATTTACAGCATTTGATATTAAAACATCTCGACTTGTAAACCATTTATGTCTCAGTCATGTTGAGAGGTGATCCGCTTCAAGTGGTCACTTTTCTTTGGTCCCCTGGGTGGCTGGCTTGGACAGGTTTGACTGTACTTAATAACCCAAAATTGTTGTGTCCATTGTGTATCTTAGTAGTTAGTATATTTGAACTTTCTTTTCCTTCAGGAGGAACTACTTGAACGATTTCCATGCGGCGCAGACTTTACCGCAAAACAGTTTGGAGGAACAGAAGCTCTGACCCGTACAGCTGTGGCAGAGTTCCCCACAACTGGACTGACGAGTGTCGCTGCTTCAACTGTCAACGGCTACACCACAGCCTTCCTGGGGACAACCAATGGCAAACTGATCAAGGTAGGATTCATGTGTAGTTAAAATTTTTGATACATAATTGATACTCTTAAAAAATTATGGAAATCTGTGTGAAAGCTTTGATCAATTTTACTCTATGCCAGGCTTAACCATACTATACTAGATTTTGTTCAAATGCCCAATTTTTGAGCAACTCTAAGTTATTCTCAATGTCGAAATGGACCGACTGGTTGGGCGATATCTTGCTAGTTGATATTTGCAGTAGGTACTAGATCGGGTGTAGTCTGGCTTTGCCTTCTAAACTATTTAAACCACTCACACTCCATAAAGTTCTTGCTGGTGTGGACCTGCTTGACAGAGCTGCTTGAAGATATGCTGTATACTGCTACTGTGACAGTAGCAACTACTGCACAGTAGCTGTTGAGTACTTGTTACAAAGCAGAAATTACCCCCTGACTCTGATGTTGTTGCTTGCCTGTGTGTTTCAGGTGTTGGTGTGGAATGGAGATGCTGCAAACCCGTATGAGGAGATAACCGTGGTCCAGGGAAGCAGGGTTCAGCAGGACATGCAGTTTGATGCCTTCAACCCACAGAACTTGTACGTCATGACGGAGAACAAGGTGGGTGCAACAGTTAGCTTAATTTTCCATGGTAGGCGAGGCTGACACCACAAACACACCCACTCACTCACTCAAAACACAGCATGATCCTGGGAGAGTAGCAACTCGCCAAGTTGTCTCCCAGCCAGTTCTGTCCTGTGCTCCTTGCCAGGCTGTGGCTACATTGACCCGCAGTGCTCAGGTCTGCACTCAGCTCGTCTTACCACTTGCCTCTGGGTCTGCCTCTGGGTCTGGACCAGCCTGCAGGCATGGCTTCCTTCAGTAGACTGGCAGCTTAAGTCATCCTGGCTAGGTGGCCAAAGAGTTGTAGGGGAGCCTGTCTGATTTTATAAGAGACAGGCAGTTGGCCAGGTCTTTGGCATATGGTAGTGTTGGAGATAAAGTCGTACTAATGGTAGTCAAGTCGTACCAAACTCCTAGGTCACAAATTGAGCACCGCCCCTCCTTCTCACTTAGCTGCAAGTGTGTCAGTTAGGTAGCATCTGACAAATCAACGTTTCCTTTCAGGACGGCAAAAACCTGAGGGTATGAAAACTGTGAACACACCCAAGCATACAAAAAACTGAACTGATTTGACATACAAAGAACGTATGCTAGCCCTCGAGGTAACATACAATCTGAATGTACATTCTCGATGTAGCATGCAATTTACACTCAGGAAAATTTTGGTGTATACAGTCGTCGTACGCATGCGTACGGTTTTTGCCCGTGTGCGTAAATTGGGACATAGTGACACAATTTGCCTCCATAATGCAATTATGGGATGCAGCAGTTTTTCTTGTACAGGTGTATCAATCATAACCTGATTGCTCAATAGTCACTACTGTTCCTTTCCTCTTACATGTAGGTAAGTCCTCTCTCTAACTTGTGGTTTTTTATTTCTGAAAAGATGCCACCTAACTTTTTTTTAATTTACCTTCCTACTACATCTACAACGTTGCCCCTCAGAAAAACTTGAACTGACTTCCACTCTCTTGCCTCAGTGGTTACAAGTGATTGTATGGCCTTGGTGCAGGCTGTCCATGCCCAGGCTGGTGGACAGCCATGCATGAAACAGTAGTGTGTGTAGGCAAGGGTTATGGTAGGGTCGGGACAGATTAAGGGTTGGCTTATGGGAGCACTGTCACTCCGATAGATCTACAGTACCACCGTGCCCACGGGGCCTCGTCTCGGATCATAATTCTCTCCAAATTTGACACCAATCTCCCAAACGTGGGACCTTTTAAGGCGAAGGATTGAAAGGGCTAGGTGAATAAATTGGCGTCCTGATGTCGTGTTATAGTGCTGCTTTGCCTGCTCTCCTGGATGGCAATTTCAGGAGAAAATTGGCTGCAAATCTTCCTGACCTTTCCAGGGAAAAGGGCTTGGAAGGGTCGTCTTGAAATGTTACTATTTTGAATATAGGTGGTTGATCGATGGCGCTGGCAGGGCAGTCCGCGTCCGCGAAGTTTTTCACACAAATTTTTGGGCAGATTGATTGGACCAGTCTACGGGGTCTCCCGCACGTGTAGCACACGGCTCAAACAAATGGCATGATGGAGCCCATACCTCATGTCTCCTGCCTCAAATCAGGATGACAATCACTCTCACCTAACAGTTGATTTCTCCTGGGTCTACAGATCAATGTATTTGGCCGTGCTACATTTCTGGGGAGTCCTGGATCTGATCAATTCTTGGCGATCCCAAAGCTAACAGTCCTGCAGAGGTTTTGGCAAGCCAGGAGAACGTATTTCCTGCTACCAGCAACTTCCAGGCTATCGAGAATCAATCCCAAGTCTTACCAAAGTCATTCCTCAGCATTGCACTTCTGTTCTAAAGTCTCACTGGGTGTTACTCTATACATATTTTTCTCACCTTAAAATTCACTTTGTGGCCGTTTTTGTAAGTCTTTTTATAACGTAAATGAACTGTTTTATGTTCTGCAGATTAAACTGTTGTACAACTGGATGTACATTGTATAGGGTGACCTCAGATTTTGAGAATCTTTCACACTTCATTGTCTACTTGCTATAAAACAAGTCAGACCAAAAATTTTACACTGCTTTTTACACTATAGGGTTCTCTTGACTATATTCTACCCATAGGTGTCAGTGTTTTGTCAAGTGTGAACAGGGCTCAAAATACTTTTTCTGCACTCCTGTACTGGTGCAGGTAGCATTTAACATCATGTGTACCAGACAAATTTTACCTGCACCACTCAGAATTTACGAATTATCACAATAAAAGCTTCAGAAACCATCATTACTATAATTTTGATCTAGTTCTTTTGCACCTCATAGGTGGTAACAATCAAATGAAAAATCCACATGCACAAGGTCCTGTAATAATTATAAACCCAGTACATGGACGTGGGTTAGGTGCAGGTAGACATCAGGCACAGTAGGGGTATCATCACTAGAAATCTTTAAACAACTCCTGCAATTAAATGTGCAAAGGTTGAGTGTAACAAGTCGTTCGGTGTGATATAGCTAGTTGCCGCCGCCGCGCCGCGTGCCTGCGAAGCTGGTGTGTTACGCTGAAGGGTGGTCATACTGGCTATACTGATACAGATACAGATACAGAAATACCGGCACAGCTTGTTTTACCATGCGTATACAGGTGATATTTCCAGCCCTGCCCTGGTGAATGAGATGGAGAGTTGCCACCTCCAGGACACGGCCAGGTTTGATGTGTCTGACCCCTGGCTGACCCAATAATCAATAGATTGAGAAAACCATAATGGCAGTGATAAAGAGAGTACACAGCTGGCACATCTCTCAAAGGTAGCACGTCTGCTGCAGCCAAACACTGTTTCTGTACCACCTTATCCTCTTCCCTGTTGCCTAGCCCAGTGACCAATACAAATGTTGGTGCCAAATGGCTACCTAAGCAGGCTGATGGGTACATTTTGTAGTACTGATACAACTTTATATTTCACTCCAGAATTCAGCACCAAGGACAGGGCCAACCTTTCAAGCAGTACATAAAAATTATTGAATGTCTATTCTCAAGAATAAAACTTTGCTTAATTCCCAGTATTGCACAATGCTAACATAAATAATAGGATTTTTTTTAATGCAGACCTGTATTTCTGTCAAATTTTTCACAGTTAGTAGCATTTTTCACTTTCTCATACCCACCATATATTTCGAGATGGTTTGTCATTCGACTGTTGTTGGCATAGCAGGCTATCTATATCCGCCACATCAGCAAATGAAATGCAAGATGTACTTGATGAATGCTGATCATTCACTACAGTATAGATGGTCAGCTTCCCTCAGTGCTGCCTGGGGAGATGGCCTGAGGTTAGGGAACATCCTGAGTGAGGCTAGAAGATATACAGGCCTATCTCCCACCCTGCAGATTGTAAATGCCAGATATCAGTTATGTGTCAGGATGGGAACTTAGGGACCACTAAATGGTGAAATGACCTATCTGAACCCTCTGATATCTATCTGCAATATGAGCGTATTAATCGTGTGTACAGAGGACAGTGTTCAATAATCAGAAGGTCAGATAGTAGCTTTGATCATGGATGGAAACCTTGGTCTTGGAGAAGCAAGAAAGGTATGATTCAATGTTACAGGCTTCAGCAGAGATGAAAAAAATCGCTAAAATTGTGTTCAAAAAGCCTTCATATGGGACAAAAAAGGTCATTGTGCTATTGTATGAGATTATTTTTTGTTAGGTAAAAAGTAAACTGTTATAGTTTCCTTTTAGTCGCTGAGTTATTTCAGCAATGTAATCTTCACAGCAAGTTGCCGAACCATTCTGACGTACTATGCAGGGTGCCAGCCCAGTAACCTCATCTGATACAGAATTTCCAATCAGAACAGAGGAGTTGTCGCCGAGTCTTTATTGTCAGAGTATTTACAGCGCAAATCGATAACGGTCTGCTATCCTGGGACTGCATTCCTTTCTGCTGTAATTGCTGCAATTTGTAATATATCTCTTACACGGTGGGTGGGGGGGGTGCATGGGAGCTGGGATTACTGTGGCTTCGAATCCCACCTTGAGAGTGTCTCAAGGACAGCTTAATTCTTAGGAATATATGGGGAATCAATGGAAAATAGTTCTCTCTGCTTGCTCCATATCAGCATGGAGCTGTCTCGGGAATCGGTGACAAACAGACGTCATATTCTAGCGGCAGAAATTCCCGTTATTAAAGTCCAGGAGCTTATGCTGAGAGGAAATCACCTGGGGTGTAAAATGGAGTCGTGGAGTTTCAAAACTTCTGTCGCAGAAACTTTGAAGCGGTAAATTATTGTCAGCCATTTCCCGAGAAGAGAGGTTGTTTAAAAGTGGAGCGAGACATCTTGCTGTGCTTGAGTTGAGATCTTGAAAAGAAGAGTAGTGTCATTCCTACTCTGGTATGCCCAAGGTAAACTTACGAGCACCCTCGAAAAGTCAGAAACTTAGCATGTTCAGAATTATAGTTTGTCCCAGCAATCTTACAAGCTTCAATAGCTTTAAGTAGGACTTCCATGTCTATCAAAATTGTAGGGAGATCTTTGGGGATGGAATATGTTTCAAATTGTAGGGTGATTTTTAGTGATGGAAATGTTGCACCAAAAGAAGGCAATGATAAACATGCATAAAGTAGTTGAAAATGCCGTCTTTGAAAATGGCTTTTATAACTGTCATTTCAAAATTTCAAAGTTCAATGTGTAACTTTCTAGACCAATAACTTACTTGTTAGATGTTTTCTCACCATCCTTTGTAAGATTTTAGTGACATCACTTCTAATCTCTCACTGCTAACTTAGCAGGCCTATCTACGAGTCTCATAAAAGGTCGAGAAACTGCGCTGATGGTGAAATATTAGCTTGTAAAGCCTGCACACATATTTCCAATGACAGATTTGCAGCTAGCAATAAAAGTACAGACATCTTGACTTATTACTGCAATGTAACAATAGGTTTTCGGAATCGTGCCTTGTCATAGTGGCTTATAGTTGATCAAAGTAACCCGAATTCCTGCGATTAGCACTTCAAAGACGTTTGAAGGACAAAAGTGAAGGAAAGTCAATACCTGGAGCTTTGCCTCTGGGCTTAAGCCCTCTGGTAGTGATTCATCTTTTATTGTCTGATCCATTCTGGATGGCGCTATGGAGGCTAGTGGAGTACTGTGTTTCCTAGTGGAGGGGTTTAAGGCATCCGTGTATATATAGTCTTTGGAAGTAATTTAAAGGAAAGATAAGAGTCGACAAGTATGTTGACTGCTGTGTTTAGTATCATTGATTTGATACCACCATTTGTCTTACTTTTCAATGAAATCTGGTGTGTCAGCTTTAATGGCTGCTATACTTTTGTGTAAGAGACTCCATACTGAGGTATTCCCATTGATAAGGACCATTAGTCTAGAATAAATGGCTTCAAAGTATTGCAGTTTAGTGTGGGGCTTTTAGTTCTTTGTCAGGATTACTGAAATTGTCAGAACTTCTAGACGTACAGTCAAACCTGTACAAGTGACTATCCCTACAAGTACATAAAGACCACCTGGCCTATGTGACCACTCTTTGTATGCAATATTTCCCATTCACATAAGCATTAAGAATCCTGTTAATAGTGTCCATGAAGACCAAATTTTATCAGCCCCATGTAGTCTTCTTGACTGTCAAGGGTATTGCTTATGTCATCCTGAAGACCCTACATGTCTGAACTGATAGTGGTAGCCTCTACCAGGCTTTGGAAGCAACTGGAAAGAGTAGAAATTGGCCAAATAGGGAGTTGGATGGCAAATGTTCTCCTTAGTGGACCAACTCCCCTGGCATGTTATCTGTCTATTTGGCCAATTTCTACTCTGTCAATGTTCTATGCTTTCTTTCAACTGTTGGTCTCTTGGTCACCAGATTACTCCCATAACCATTACATCATCAGGAAAAGGGTTAAAAATCCTGGAGAGAGTTTTGGAAAGAGTAGAAATTGGCCAAATAGGGAGTTGGATGGCAAATGCTCTCCTTATTGGACCAACTCCCCTGGCATGTTATCTGTCTATTTGGCCAATTTCTACTCTTTCCAGCCACTTCTGAAGCCAGGTAGAGGATACTGAACTGGTGTTACCCACTTTAGGTTTCATCTGATGTTATAGTACATGATCAAGACAGCTTACAGAAGGGGCCGCAGATGCGTAAGCTGACAATCTGTTTGCAGGAGATGTTATTAAGGAAGTCCCACTGAAACTCATTGATGAATGTTTGTCGTTTCCACCGTGCACCGAGGTACCACCGTAATGGCACCTGTGTGTCGGCTCTGCAATTCCCGGCCCCTTCGGAGAGGGATGGTATTACTGAAATAGCATTGAACTCCACTTGTTAAATGATGCACATGACGCGTGTCCCCCTGTCGTAAAGTTTCTTGAACAAACAAAGTTGGCATTTTAGTAGATCCAGGTTAGGCCACACCAATTTAATTTGTTGTTTCTCGGATTTTTTCAGAAAAAATATGAAGTGACAGGGCGAAGAAAAAACATAGTTACATGGAAAAACTGTAACAACTCTGAAGAGAAGGGACTTCCTTCAACTGTTGGGCCCAAAAATGAGCATTTTTGAGTTGGTTAAGAGCCTGAAATTTTTTTTTAAGTCAGAAAAAATGAAGTGGGCGAATCCGAGAACCAACAAATTAAATTGGTGTGGCCTTATGTAATATCATTGTTGACACGTTGAAACGTTGACATGTCGCACTTGACCGGATGCAGAAAATGTTGCATTTTTTGTATGATTTATGATATCATCTGCACATTTTCTGCATGAAAAGGGTTTTATCATCTGTCATGGAGGACCCCAGAAGGCCCAGACTCCCAGGAACAGCTGTTCAGCGGCATAATGTAACAGTTGTTTGCACCAACGAGAAATCAAAAAAGACAGCCAGTGCATTAAAACATCAGGCAGAAATAGCAGTCACTTCAACTACCAGAATAACTTTATGTTGGAGCGTTGTTTGTATAGTAGTAATAATATATCGGTCGTTGTTTGTTCTTGTATTTGAGTTTGGGATATTGTTGACTTTGGGATTTTTAAACCTTTCCCTACTGTATTTGCTTATTGAGTTTAGGATGTTAACCCTTTCCCTAGTGTATTTGCTTATTGAGTTTAGGGTTTTTAACCCTTTTCCTGATGATATAATTGTTATGAGAGTGATCTGGTGACCAAGAGACCAACAGTTGAGAGGAAGCATAGAACAGTCTTGTTTTCAGCACCAAGGACTGAGGCAGGAATTTCTTGGAACTGAAAAGTAACTTTAACTTGATTCTATGATCACTTGTAATTGAGTTACCACACTCCTTTGTTTGCAATAAAGAAGAATGATTCGCTTATTCAGAACTGTACTTGAATTGTTTACACCTATTGTTCAGTAAGGCAATATACATATATTACAACCAATGGAAACTTATATTTTCTAATTCACTGATTCCACAAAGTCTTGGCCCTGATACAACAGGAAAACTTGATATTCAATGGTATCTTCATACAAATATGATTAATCCATTTATTCAAATGGATGTTGAGAAATGTCAAACACGAGCCCAATTAGCACAAAGAGTTGAAGAGAACAAAGGGTATGCACGTCAGAGATGTTTTTTCTAAATCATGTTAATTTGCTTTCCCTTTAATAAATGTCAGGAGCAATTATAGTTTACAAAAAGCAATTCAGACTGCTACATGAAATATTTTTCACTTGACTAAGTTTTACAAAAAGAGTTTCTTTCGAGTCGAACTTCAGGGTAATGACTTAGTCCCCCCGGATAACCAACTCTGAACCGTTGAAGAAAGGTTACTTAAAGATAAATGTATTGCTTTATATGACAATATTTATGATATATGTGTCTGTGCAAGGACTGTACAGATGCTCTGTCCATGACAATGCGTGCTGTCCCTGTGGTAGTGTCTTATAATGTGTTTTATGTCCAGCTCACCAGAGGTAATTCTTCTTGCATGATTATAAAGCGACAGTTTCTTGCTATCATCTTTCTTCCAAAGGGTAAGGTCAGTATGAAGGTCTGATAGAATTCCCTTATCTATTAAAGATGGAAGAGCTCATATTTGGAACAAAATGTAATTGAATGTTCATGATTCAGGTTCTTAAACCACAGGTGGCTTGTACATGAATCATATTTCTTAAAAAGGACCTTTTGTGTCAGTCAAAAATGAATAAAAACAAAGAACATCCTTACGGGAGATTTATGAGAGGAGGTAGCCATTTTATTTTGTGTCAAGGGACAAACCATGACAAATTTGGGTTGTTTTTTTTTTCGCCCAGCTAGCCAGTGTTATAGATTAGCAGCCAGAATGATTAGCAGCCGTGGATAGTACAGGGTCAAACAGCATGTACCATTAGTATAAATCCTAGCAGAACTATTTGTTGTGGGGACTTAGAGTTATGCTCGGTGGGTATGTTATTTTGACCTTACGGAAACCCTGCCGGTGCTGGGATCTTGCTGTTCCCAGGCTACGCCTCTCGCTGACACGTTGACAAGTTGCAGTTCATGCTGTAATGTTCAGGTAGGTGATAATGCCTTATCCAACTGAAATGGAATTGCCAAAGTTTCAATCAATCTTTGTCCCGGGCGGCATTAGCCCGAGCTTTTATGACTGAAGTCCTCAGTGACCTAATGGACTCAGACTATGTACATGTGTGCGTTTGCCTCTATAGAACAAGTTACAACTGTAATTGCAACACTTTATCAAGCACATAAAGCTTCCAGCTGCAGGTTCCTGTAACTGAAAGTAAAGTAATCTAAAGTTAGGACCAGTTTTTGAAGTGAGCTATACTCGATACCAACACTTTTGGGAGTTGAGTTCTGGCTCTCCATCCCGGATCAGATTATCTGACCCGAGGTACATTGTAACTCCTGTATGTTCTAGCTAGTCTGAAATTTTTTCCGTCATCTCCATTTTGTTTGGAAAGTTTGAAATCTTGACCCTCTGAAATGCTATTTTCCTGTATCTTGAGGGGCATATTTTGATGGTAGACTAAGCTTAGTTTTATCTTTACGAGCTAATTTTTGTCCATGAAAGATGACGGATTGGGCAAAATTTTTGTCTGTCATCAGCAGCAAAATTTCAGAAAGACAGATACTGGCTAGAACATGGGTTCAGAGACAAAAACAGAGATTTATTCAAGAACAAGGAACAGTTTGTTCGGTCGCAGCTAGTTGAAAGAGCGTTCATGAAAGGCGATCTTGGCTCTGCAGGCAGTGCACGTGTGCTCCAGTGATAATTATTTCACACAGAAGTAGTAACACCGAGGCCTGTAAGATCAGGCACTCCTGAATGACAGGTGATGGAGGATGCAGCAGTCATCCTCTTATCATACTGTGCCCCTGTAGCAGATCAATGGAGGGCAGGCTCTTTGAAGTATTTGTAGAGGAAGTGGTGGAGAAGTGCTGCCACATCAGATAATGCCAGTTGGGAAAACCAGATTGCTTTGTTCTTGAAAGGGGGACGTAATCAGCTGACTTGAACTTGTAGGTCCTGTTCATAGAGCAGCGTTTCGCTTGTATTTATCAGCACATGCTAGGAATACAGAAATATCTATAACATATGTTATAAATGACAAAATGGCTCAACGTCTGGAACAAAGTGGTTAAGATTCTGAAAAACTGCACTTTGGTCTGTGTTACTAAGACTACCAATTTGTGCTAATGGGAAAGAACAATTTGGAAATTTGAGTCACGATCTGCCTTAAGTGTGGAAGAAAGAGTCATGCGTGATCGGTATATTAGATATTGTTGAGTGAGAAGTTGTGAATATTGAAACTGAAGTCAATTTGTTTGCCAATGGATACCACAGAGTATGACCCAATGTACACCCGAGTCTAAAACCTCACGGTACAAAAACCGTGTATGCCAACTTTTCCTGTGTGTAAATCAGCCTGCTTTATTGACGTATTTCAAGAACATGCGTACAGAGTGTACTTTACCAAAGGGGCTGGCATACGATCTGAACGTATATACGCTCTTGACATACATCAAATCAGGCCTATGACCCACAGACATCAGTGCCATTTAGCTGTTTTTTTGTTCTGCCAGATATCACCAAGTACCATGAGGAAGCTGTAAAGACCTTCCCAAATATCATTTGTTCTGGGCAATCTGGGCATCAGGCAGACTTGAAGCATGACTATGCATAGGTTAAAAGGATTGTTGCTGGGGTTTTATGTGAGCAAAGCATGCAAAGGTGAACAATCAACCCCCGCAGGGTGAACATGAACTTGAAAGGTCAATCATGAAGGATAGTAACCATAAATGTGGGCCTTCTCTTAAATCGAGTGACTGATTAGGTGGAATGGTAGCTATTATGATATGTGAACCGAGCAGTGTACAATGTCATGTATGATACTTATTTATTTTACTAGCAATTTGAAAACTACCGTATCGTGCTTCACAGGTAGTTTGATCATTTTTGTGTATAGACCTTGGCCAGAGAAATGTTGATTGAATGTGTGCCCATTTTGTAGCTGCTTGTATGATTGTTGGGAATTCTTGACATTAGAAATAAAGCTAGTATTTAGCTGCCTAGAAGGTTTTATACTATGAAATGCTACTACAGAACCTATAATGTTAAGTTTTGCTCCCAAAGAAAAGATTTTGAGCACATGATTTCTGTGAAGAAAGCTGTATTGGCTCTGCAAGTAATTTTTTCTTTTTACAGTTATACAAGCAACATTTATGTGTCATAATGATTATTAATTTTACTCTTAACTTGAATTCTCTGCTTGACTTCTTCTTCTGTCGGCTGCTAGATGTAATGTACAATAATACTTGACATGTAATGTACAATGTTAGCATACCGATGTTTCATACCAGGTGTACTGGGATGATGGGATGACTTATGGGAAACTAGGGCAGTGTGTCGTAACTTTGCCGGCATTATCCCGCTCGAATAATGCATGAGCTGAAACTGTCCCCCCAAGTCATGACGTCGGCCAAGCAGACGCCATGAAACAGTCCAACTGGGGCAGTTGAAAGCTTTGCCAGGATCACGAAGCTCAATTCCAAAGTCGTTCCTGTACTTACCTGCATCCCCGTGTCTGGTCATTCCAAACTTTTTATTACCTTGAGTAATAAAACGGAGAGCTGCCAATCTGTTATGGTACCCACAGAGACACCTTAGTGCCTTCCTGTAATGCACACATTACTCGTGAAGCACTAAATGTCGAAACAATTCAGGGTCTAGGATAACCAGTTTTAAAAGCTGCAGCATTCATTCCGACTCTATAGGAAAGGGCTACATGCCATGATTGAAAGGGTTTTTG
>NW_017804020.1:1288544-1309396 GCF_001625305.1 Branchiostoma belcheri | reverse complement strand
AGGGTACCCTAAAGTTTGATTTCTAAACCATTTACAGTCCTTCGGGATGGTTTTGGATTTGGAAAGGCTCCAGGAGTGGCTTTGGAACGTTCCACGCTGTCACAGACGAATAGCGGGATTTGCAAGAGCTCTAACTTTCTATCAATCACCAGGTTTTCCCATTCTGTTCGCCCAATTGCGCCCTGTTTTCCAAACGACTTCGGGATGAGCTTGAAATGCCACTCCCTCTGTGGCAGAATCTCCTGGGTATCTTTTCTCTACTTCAATTACACTCATGGCTACTTCTCTGGCTGCATTAAGCTGTGAGAGTCTCAGTTTCCTTCATGCTTCTAACCCTGGAAATGTCACCTTGCTTAAGATTAATGCATTCCCTTTTATCTGAGGCTGACAAAAGTGATATAATGGACTTTTTTATACTCCGGACAGTTAAGGTATTAGTTTCTGTAAAGAACACCCACTGATGTCTGGCGTGTCAAGGTGTTAAGTGCTAATCTGAAATTTTGCCAAAGTCCTGTGTGCAGGTTTCAGGCTTTAACTTGAGAACTTACTTCTTAATAGCTACTGCATCACTGCATACAATGTGAATAACATAGCTATAAAAAGTTGATAAGGTAGTTTAAACTGTATTCCTAAAGGAAGCAGGATTTTGATTGTTATACGGATCTATTTTTGTACAGACTCCTTACTTTGTTTCTTTGGTTTTAATGATATAAAGGGCTTAGTGGATTTGTGACACCTTTTTTATTGAAGAGTACTAGAAGTAATTCATCTGAAAGTAATTATGTGAACATCTCCCTGGCCACTGATTCAGTTTAGCAACAGTTACGACTGCTGAGGGAAGAATTGTCTCAAAGGACTGAATCACACATCTTTGGGAAACTACTCTTACCTCTCTAATAAACGTACCGGGACGTTTATTTTTTTTCGCCTTGAAATCCGCCCGGTACGTTCTTATTTTAGACGGTACGTTTATTTTTTTTCAGAATCCAAAAAGTTCCAGGCAAAAAAGTACGTAACAGCAGAGTTAAAATGTCACGAAAAACACATGTCTGGACGTAAGAAGGAAGTTCCTGGTACAAATAATACATTTAAGTCTTTTTGTAGTAACTTGTTGCGGTATTCTAGCGGGAACTTTTCATGTTTTGTTAGTTCTGCCAGTACGCAAGAAGATCCGACAAGACCGGGGGTGGCCGCTCCGGTGTTGAACGTCCGTGAATAAACTAACTCTCGTGTGCCTTTTTTTGTTGTTGCCCCGAACATCCACCCGGTACGATCTCATTTTGGACGGTGCATATAATAATTTTTCAAAATCGGGGCATAGTTAACAGCATTGAAAGTACATGCCCTCTTGGAGAAAACATTTTTTCTGGGTGCAAGTTTTTGGAAAGCCACGATGCCCGGACACAGCCGCCCAAAGTAGCGGCCACTTTGCAACATGTCAAATATGCATGGGCAGAACTTTACTGACACCAAACGTACGGCAGATTTACTGAGTCATCGTACTTGTACTTATGTAGGGAAAAGATCACCTCTTTTTTGAAAAAGGTAAGTAATATTTTGGAACACGAAGCAGGTCGGAGATATGAGCTAGCGTTACTAGAAATAATTCGGGGTGAGCCTGGAACATGTGCTTGCACATTACGTGTTTCAAGTATTCCTTTTTCCAATGAAAATATGAAAACAATACCAGACAACAGTGTATTTTAGCACAATAAATCGTATTTCTCACAAGAATTCCAAAATCCTACCACAGAAATGACAATTCAAGCTGGAAATAGTCCGTTCTGACTGGAGCACGTAAGGAGTGAAGACTTGAAAACTTCCCACGATCATTTGGAAGAGCCTACTTTGAGTATGGGGAAGCTATGATTTTTAAATGTGAATAAAACTCTTTCTTAAAAAATCAAATATGGATGTTACATTATGGAACAGTTGAATAATACGTAAAAAGGTGTTGACATGACAAAACTTGCAATCTATTCATATCAAGTACACATCAAAATGTTTTAAAATGTTATTGTCCCCCTACTAGAGAATGAACCATTCTTCCAAGAACTTGTCGCCCCGCCTCCCATCATTTGCATACTAACACAAACTTCAAAGCTTGCTACATTTTGTAAGTGAAACCTGAGACCCTTGAGATTGTGGCAGTGTTTCAAATTGTTGCTATTCTCGTGTGAACTTTGTGTGTGACTTGTGGATTGTGACAATTGTTTGAAAACTGATTGAAGTTTTTTTAAAGGTATAAAAATGAAATACCATTCAAAATCTAACATCATATTCTATATTTGATTCTTTTCCCTATGGCTTTTTACACATTACTGCAAATTTGTATAGAGCATGTATTTAGCATATTAATTTTTGTTCCACTTCAAACTCTATTCTTGTAATTTTTCTTAACCTTAAAAAAATCAAGGACTCGTATTCCAAAACTTGATAGCATTGTTCCTGCTCAATGCATGCATGCAATGCAATGATCAACAACAAATTGTGTGAACTCAGTCAGATCTCAAGTTAGAATGTAGATGGATAATGTCATTAGACTGCACGACATATACAAAGGCATGTACTTCTCATTAACCTGCAAGAATGCAGGCTGATAATTTGGTAATTTTCCAGGGGTATGTTTATTCTGGGGGGGGGGGGGAGTATTTATTAGGTTTTGTAAGATTTCTCGGGAGTACTTTTATTCCGGGGGTACCCCGGGTATGTTTATTTGGGACCTGTGTTTGCAAGGGACACATACATGTACACCGTGAGAACACATTTTAGTAGCATAAACATTGCTTACACATTTCAATTTAAAATTTGTCCGGGGGGTACTTTTATTCCAGGGGGTACTTTTATTACATTTTGAAGATTTGTCCGGGGGGTACTTTTATTCCAGGGGGTACTTTTATTCGAGAGGTGAGAGTACATGACAGATGGAACTGTCATTTGTCGAAAGCTTTGGATATAACATGCTTACAGTTGCTCTATTGGAAGGGGCTAACAACTCAATCACTTTCTGGCCCTTCTCTCCAATTTGCAATCAGTCTTTCAATCCTCGGAGACTTCTGATGAAATTTGGTACATAGATCATCTGTGGATGACATAATCCAATAGATTATTTGGTTGTGGTAATGATGCATTAGTTGGTCCCTAAATCCCAACTGGGACAACTTCTCCTCTTTAAGCTTTGCTATCTTTCACTTTCATAAACTGTTACCACCTGCATCATCTACTCCATCAGTGCACTTTTTGTTTGTTTTGTATAACCAGTTAACTGCCTTTTGGCATAACACGTCCAGTTTTGTTAAGTATAGGCTGCATGTAGGTAAGATCAGACTGTAAGGTTTGAGCCACTCACACCGAGAAAGACCCCTGCTCTTTTCAAGATGTAAGTGTGGTAGGATCTTTAACATGCTCGAGGTGTGGCTTTCTTCAAACACAGGACCTCGGGCTTTACATCCTGTTTGAGAAGACATCCCTAACCAAAGCTAGATGCTTATTTTTACCTGAGTCGAGTGAGGAAATAGGTATTGAGCGTCTTTTCCAAGGACACAACTGTGGGGACTGCCAAGGATTCAAACCCAGAACCTTCAGATTCTGAGTCAACAACCCTAACCAGAAGACCACCTTACCACCTATTGATGCCAAAAGCCTATCTCTGGAGGGAAAGAGTTGATAGCTACGTGTAGAAATGAGGAAGTACTGCAGAGAGACCTGTGATTTCCTTATGCTTGCTGAGGAACTGTGTTATGTAAGGAGTGATTTCCTGGTGTTGGCAGTAAGAGATGGGATCTGTATGCTCCGGGGACTGCCCCTGGGGCAGATGAATAACCCATTTGATACAAAGTGATGGGGTTGTAACAATCAATACAGGGTAAATTGGGAAGGAAGGACCAGGGTGGACGGCGGTACAGGATTGGACAGGACTGGATGTGTTCTGGAGAGGAAGTGACATCGCCGAAACATGGTTTTCAATTTCCCGGGAGATCATTCTGCTGGACGGACCTACACAGGAACTATGCAGTAGAGCTAGAGCAGACTGTCTCTGGACAAAAAGAAGAAGACTGAGATATAAATGTCAGCTATGTAGTAGTAGTAGTAAGCCTTTATTTAAACTTGAAAGCATGTTCAGTAATGTACTGGTAGTTGTCTCCTGTCAGTTTTACAAGGTGGATAGATGCTATGTACAGTACATGTAGGTTGGATTTATATATCGGATCCTTCAGTCAATATTGACCATGGTAAGATCCTAATTGATATCAGTCCTACAGCTTCGGCTATGGTTGAACAGTCATTTATGAGAGTGACAGTAGTTACAGTCAGAAATTTACTGACTGTACAGTCATAAACATTTACCTCAACCAAAGATCTAGATATATGCAGATTTGAGGAAAATGTACTTTGCAACATGCGACCACTTATTCCATCCATGTTATTTAGTGTCAGCATTATATAATAGTGTTTGTATGGATTATACTTAAACCCCTAAAACAGAGTGGTTGTTTTGATCCATGTTCCACTTAAAAAGAAATTTATTGGAAAAGAAATTTTATGGGATGATTGTTCTGTACACACAAATTGATTGCGTGACCCCAAGTCACATAACTTCAGAGTGTGACTGGTTAAGGAAATAGCTCCAAAATAGCCTCCTGTGCAGGCTCCGGGGCAGGTGGGAATTTTGATACAGCGCTTTGAAGGCTTTTTAACGCGTTATTTTAATAGCCGGCCATCCTACAACCAGCCGCCGAGAGAAGGTTCCATTCCGCCCACGTGGGCTGGTTGTAGGATGACCGGCTATTAAATTAACGCGTTAAAAACTCTTCAAAACGCGGTTACCGTATCAAAATTCCCACCTGCCCTGGAGCCTGCACAGGAGGCTAGCTCCAGAGCACCAAAGACTGTGATAAATGGGATGTTGCAGACGTTTCACATGCCCAACAATGGCTCTTCAGATGCTCAGTGGACCACAGTGGTTAGACTTGTCAGCTTGTAACTGACTGATTCCTCTAATTACCTTGAAACTGGCATGAAATTGATCATTTTTAAACACACTAGAGTCATCTATCAATGGCTTTGGAATTCCAGCGTTTTTTTTAGTAAAATTGTGGTTCATTTTGTATTATGTTACTGCTTCATTGCATAATTGCACACCAAACCGTGCACAAATTCATGCTTGTTGAAGTGATGTTTGGTTCTAGATGTTCAACCAAATAGAACCTGATATCTTCCCAATATGTGATAATCTCCCTTTATTGCACATGTATAGCCCATAATCTCACCTACTGAACATTTATTCACCTCACTGAGCTGAAGATCAGATCTGCCCTATCTCCATGACATGCCTGGTTAGTCCAGCCTTGGTTCCTAGAAACTTTTCCCTGTCCAATTGTGAAGAAACATTGTGAAGCGTCTGGAATTGAGATTTTCATACCCATATCATGCGTTTGACATGACAGCTATATTGTGCATATCTCTCACTTCATTAGGTTGCCAGTCAGGCAGTATGCTTTTTTTTTGCAGAACTTTGTGTGTCGTACGAATAGGAATTCAGCTGACTTCGTCATTAGGCCACAGCAAGTAATTTTTATGGATGACATCAGCGCACATATTAATGTTTGCTTGATTTTGGGAAAAAAAACAAGAAATTTTGTTGTCTTCTGACAGTGGTCAATATGCCGAAAATGAGCAAAGATGTCTGTGCCATTGCAGATAAATATGAAGAGAGGAGACAAGAAAAGGCTCTGATTTAATGTTTTGTTTCTTACTTTGATGCAGCAGTGATATGTGAGGCTCACTGTGTATATGTGATGTTTCCACTGAATCAAAACCATTTGTACAATGATTGAGTCAACATTTTTAAATTGTAGGAACCTTGTTTTTTCGGCCAGCCTTGTTTTTTTTCGCCCACTCGCATTAGATTTGGAGTATGCGGAGGATGTCATCCATGAAATTTACTTGCTGTGGCCTTATGTATGCCGCTCTCTTCATTAGCATGCAGGTGGTACAGCCGAGGGGTAACAAGCTGCTCATCGGAGTTGATAAGGTGGTGCTAATTCCCTCCCCTCGATCCGTCACGGGATTTACCGACATGCTAATCCCCGTCGGTATTGAACACCAAGACTGTGATAATCTCTGGCAATCGTAATTCCTATCGCTGCCTAACCATTGATTTCTGACTCTTGCTAAGCCTTATGGGAATGATTCATGGAGGAAGACTGTTTGTCTGAAGGGTGGCTACATTTCGGGGGGGGGGGATCGGAGGAGTGGCCTTACGTAGGTTTACTGCTTTGGTGTATGCTGTTCTATTATCAGTGGTCGAAATACTTCTTTTCCTCTGTTCTGCAATATTGCAGAATGTCACAAAATTGTTCTGCAATTGGGACATACTTTCTGCAAATATAACGTTACACTTTTAAGCCCTGATTCAAACCCATACGAAATTGCATGTTGGCAAACATTTTACATGCAATTTGAAAAATACATGCATTAACTAGTATATCATAAAGTAGTAGTTAGCACATCACAATATTATACAGACACGAATAAACCCCTATCCTGATTTTTTCAGTCTGCAAAATTGCAGGCTGCTTAATTTTTTACTGCAACATTTCTCTGCAAAATGCAGACTGCAGATGGGTATTTCTAACACTTATTATTCATGGATGTGCAGTAGCTATTCAAAGTTATCTCCTAAAACTTGCCTAATATTCTAAGAGTTACATCACTATGGTTAAGTCTTAATCCATTCAGCAAGAGTCAAATCATATCAGCTATGATAGTAGACCAGATTTGGACTTATGATGGAGATGTTATGAATCCAGGAAAGAGAGGGAAATGGGCAATAAAGGCATTTGAAACAGATGCTCCATGCTCAACTGAATTTCAGAAATGGTTCACCCTACATCTCAAAATATCCAAAGATAGCAGAATGGCGGCAAAGATAAGTCTTCAAATCCTTACAATGGAGTAAATGGCAGATCGGAACATACATGTACATCATGTTGCAATGTTATTGGAGTTTCGGGCATTTTTTATGGAATAAATGAGTTCACCTTCCACTAGCACAGTGTGCAATGGCATCGCTTTTAAGGCTTTTTCTAGAGAGTGAGGAATTGTAGTGACTGTAATTGAGAAAGTTAACAGCCTGTTTCAACAACCAGGAGAATGCATAGTAATACTGGAATACAAAATGTATATCACTATATTAACCATAGTTAATGATCTGAAAATGAGAAAACGTTTCAGTCAATCTGTACTTCCTGTACTTAAATTGTATTAGCGGTGTATTTCTAAGGTAGATTAGTTCCATTTACAGACAATTGCCATTTGACACACGTTTCTCAAAACTTAAAAGTATAATGGGACTTCACACGAGAAAGCTACAATGTATATTTAGAAAGTATCACTACAACTTTGCCGCACACAAAGGCTTGACGAGACCCTGTAAAGGTTTGCTAAAAAAACTTCACATGAAGTTGTGCGGATGTAATTAGTGGGGAGACATTGGGGAGCCGTGACTTTAGCGCAAGGTTATATCTGGTGCCATTCAGCAGCCAGCAGACTGTGACTTATCCCTGCTGAATTATCGGCGACAAAAGCCGTGCTGGACAGGCATGCTTCACCAACTCGACTGTGAAGACTGCCATTTCGGTAATTGGCCCCGCACGCACACAATAAGTTTGGGGTGACCCTAGTGTCTGCCACAGGCACCGTGCGCATTATTTTTATTGCGTGCCCGAGAGGTTTAATACTACTTCAGTGTGTTACAAAGTCGGCCTGTTGTAGTAAAAATGGATAGCTGTGAAAACTTTGGTGTTTCACGTTGCCATCTATGATAGTGAGAAGGCTACTGTAACAATGTCATTAACTTGTCTGACTCCGAATGCAAACGTAGCACACTTAGACTTTGTGTTAAGTTTTCTGACTTCAAGAGTAGGTAACCTATCAAGATGAAGGAGAAACTTTTCTAATTCTAATTTTCTAAACCTTAGACACCGGCATGTCATGCTGTCATTGTTACTTGAACTTCAATTCTCAACCGGCTACAGTTTCATCTTTTTCTCTTCCTGAACTGTGTACAGTTGATTAAAACAGTGACACATCAAAAGAGAATGACTGTTCTTGAAAGTTCATCTGTGTCAGTAAGAAGTATAACTGCAATTTCCAACACAAGAAATTGGATTTTAAGAAGTCTGGTTCCGTGTCTAAGATTCTTACTTTAATCTTGTTCTTTGCCTACAACTTCCTCAAGCAGAAGATTGTGCCATTCCTTATCACGAAGCCTCGGACAGAACTAAGTCCCTCCAAGACAGACTGTGTCCAATGAAATATGGCTGCCTTAAGAGAAAGACCCTGCTCTTCATTCCTGCATACATGCATGAGGGTGTCCTTGATGGGTTATTGCCTTACTCCGTGACATTGCCACACCGCCATCTCTAATCCGCCTCTCTTCTATGAAACATGAAACAGGAGGGGATGAATAGCGAGATCAGGCCCACTGCCCCCCTGATATGTTACTTTTTGCATCCAAAGTGAACAATTTAACAAGGATTCATGGACATGAGACGCGCCAAATTGATGTAGCTGACCCGGTTGGATTAAAGGACTAGCCGGAATGCCTATTGACTAAAGATTTATTCATTGTATCTCTGCTCATTGCTGGTATTGCAGCACCCTCATATTCCCATGCTTTTATTGTATTGTTGTCTTGGGGTGAATGATCACTGTGAGGCGATCCAGGTTTCCAAGTAGGAAATGAACAACTAGTAATAAGTAAGTGCTTCATAAGGAGACAGGGTACTGTATATATTGATCCATTATATCTTGTCTCCGAAGAATTCCACTCAAAAGTTTTGTAATAAAGACACCGATAGGAGAGTTTGAATGGGAAATCATGCACTGGTCTCGAACGCTGTCAATAATAGAGAGCTTTAGGTATGATATTTCTCCAGTGGTGTGGAAAGAATAGGTTTTGATTGAATTTGAAATTGAAAGTTTGCTTGGCCTGTAGCGTTGTTCAATAATAAAAAGCTGTAGGTATAATATTTCTCCATCAGGGCGGAAAAAATAGATCGTCTACTGCATAAAGATGACGTTATCTTGGCTCAGTCTGGGTGTAAATCTATTGTGGTTGTTGTCAAGAAAGTTGTTTCATCAGTGTATAATGTATTCTAAAGATGTAATGGAAACTTGGTGCCGATTCATAAATGGACACAAGATTTGTGATAATTGCAAAAGAGTGTAAAATCTACTGCAGAAAATGCAGAATCCTGACTTTGTGGATTGCTAATCAATGTTGGCACTAAACCAGGGTATTAAAACAACCTGGAAAAGAAGGTTTTATTGTCGTCATTAGACGTTATTCCTGTCTCTAATATTGACTTTGGACGAACGATAGCACCAAGTGAGGGAATCATTATTGATATCCGTGCTTTTTGTACCAATCTGCTGTGTTGAAATAACAAAGTAATGACTTGCAAGGCAGCAAGCACTTTTTAAACTTATCTGTAATCTTGAAACACGAAATCCAGTAAAAGTACCCTTTTTTGATACATTACCCAATCAAGAAGAGAGGGGACAGACAGGACTGTGGAGTGAAACTTTGAGCTGGAACCCTGAGGTACCATTAGGAAGGATGAGTTATGGCTTATAGTAACAATTCAACGTGCATCATAATGCAAGGGAGATATTGGCAAAGTTGTGATTAGGTCCGAAAAACTGCCTGTAAAACTGGCAGCGCGTAAAGATTGGCATCGGTTCGGCCAGGCAGTGTGTAAGTTGTAAAAGTTGGGGAGGGATGGGGGCAATTATCTGTGCAAAGCCATAGGTCATTCTTCATCTGTAACTAACTGTCCTGATTTATGTCGTTAGCGCGCGGCCTTATTTCAAGGCGGCCGGATAGCTATTACACAGTTGCAGGGGACGTGGCAAAGTTTAGGGAAGCCGGTAATTTGATCAGTGCCCGTGTGTTTTGATTCGACGGTACGGTGACAGAGGGGCCGAATTGTCAGCTGTTATGGTGACTTATACAATAAAGCCCAGCATAACAGCGGACTAGTAAGATATTGGTGACAAAAAGGCCGGCGTGCTGGCGCCACATAGCTTCTGTAGTTCACCCCCAGAAATGGCAATCAGCACTTTACCTGTCTGGTTTATGATATTATGGGGATTTGCTGTCTGGCTACTTCATTCCACATGTGTGAAGGTCAGTGTAAAATTTGGCAGGACAGGAACAAATTTGGTATTTAGATGGAATAGGTTGTCTGCTGTAGAAGCTTCAACTGATTAAAAGAAGTTTTCCATTCCTTTTATGTACTGTCTGTGAGTTTGAGTTTTTTTAGTTAAGAAGGCACTCTGTAACGTACTGGTAGTTCAGGGGCTTATATAGTAACACTGTATAAACTGAGTTAAACTACTGTTCCGTTTACTTATAAAAAAGTTTTTTTAAAGATGCACAGAGCTGCTCTATACTACAGTACTTTCAGTCAGTCTAAAGAGACTATGACTTACAAATACTTAAACTGTGCAAAAACAGTATGGTCCAGTTCCTTTACAACTCAAATGTGAGCTCAAATACAAAACCATATATCTGCTCTTTATATATCTTGTTTAACAGAGACCCTCACTTCATGACTGATTCTTGTCACTCCTTGCCCTTCCTTTTCAAAAGTTTCATCAACACACGATCGTGGGCAGTGAGGTAGCAAAGCTCCAGATTGCCCACCCTTTCCACCAGGCTACCCCACCATCCGGTGGTAATGACCAGATCAGGTCCAATCATTTCCATCTGTAGCCCTCCCCCCTGGTCAGGCACAAATAGCCAATTGCTTCTCTCTTATCGAGTGGTTCTGCCACCCCAGCACTAAAGTTCAGCACAGATGTTAATCTAGCTAGGAAATTACGTCTACGCCACAAGTACATACAGGGCAGGGGGTGCTCAGATCCTATTTCTGATAGGCGGACCCGCACAGCCACCTTTGACCTCTAAGCTACAGTACTCTGTATGGTCCGGTGGGCCTTATGGGGTTTTTGTGGTATTTTGAATTTCAAGAAGCAGTTATTTTGTTTCTGGACCATTTCAATGGAGCCTGCTTGGTCTGTGAAGTGGATTGGGAATTTCTTGAAGCCTCTTGACCTCAAGGCCTACAGTGGACAGTTGCCTAAACGATTAGTTCCATAAATAGCAATATTTTGAATAATATGGTATGTGTTATGCATGGCTGGAAATACATTTTCCTGCATACCTTCGCTGGTGCAGATAACATTGAAAACTACCCACTCCATACAAATTTTACCTTCACTACGCAGAATTTAGGAAGTATGGATCATAGTAAAACAGTTCAGAAACCATTACCACTACCGGTTACATTGTATTTGCAGGTTGACATCACAATTTTACCTGCACTAGCCTGCATAGGCAGGTGGTATTTCGAGCCCTGCTATGATAGTATAGCCTTTAGATGGAATGATTTTTGTATTTCTCAACATCTACAGGATGTGTCATTCAATACTTTGTTGACGTGTGTAGCTGTCCCTGGTGCTGAAATCAGTGGTGTTCTTATAGGTTATTGACACGTTGGGATGGCGCTATATTTTCGCATGCTACCCTTGCCCTCAGTGGTTAGTGGCCTTCACAGTAACAGCTATGATCCATCTTCATCCTTTTCAAGTTCCCTCGCTAATCACAACCCTTCAGGAAAGTAGGTCAACCACATAACCTCCGTAGCCTGACAGAAAATCAGTACGCTGACCTCATCTTACTCGGGCTAAAGGTCAATTAGGTCCTAAACCTACATCTAGTTTCCAGGTCAGATAATTAATTGCCAAATCCTTTTCAGAATTTTTTTTTATATTGGAGGAAGTGATTTTTGATTGACTGTTGAAAATTCAATCTGATGTGTATCATTAATTTTAGCACATCTGCTTGTTACACACTCATAAGGCCTAACAAATTGATAATAATTGTTGCTGTATCAGGGACGCACATTCCATTGTGATGAAATAATGTCTGGGATTTAACAGGACTTCCAATGCTTTTGCTAAATGTACCAGTGTGCCTAAAGAGAAGTTTGTTGTGATGGAAAAGAACTTCTACAAGTCCATAGCTAGAAGCAATAGCTATCGACTTCTCTGGCAACAATGACCTTTTGCCTGCATTAGTTTTAAGTCAGTCCATCCATCATTTTGAGACATGTAGATAAGTGAGATCTATTTCTTCTAAGCCAGTAGCTACCAATAATGACAACTGCTCTGTAGAGCACTACTACCTTGAATATTGCTTTGCTTTATCTGTTAAGTAGATAATAACTCTTCATTTGTCATGTTGTTTCTAACTTTAATCCCTACACTTATATAGATGTTCAGTTCTTGCTATGAGCACAATTGTGTGTTGTGTAATAAATACGTATGCTTGAGGGGAGTTTTTCGGCTTCCTTTTTGAAAGGACACTCTAATCTCTTAAGTAACACATTCCTATATGGAGGATGTTATGTCTGTACATTAAATCTTAAGGACCATTAATTTTCAACGTTTCCAACGTGTTGCTGTGGAAAGAAACTTTTTTGTCAGGGCTCGAAATACTTTTCTCTGAATCTAACATTGAAAATTTTGCTGCACCAGACAAATTTTATGTGCACCACTGCAGAATTTAAGAAATATGGATCATACTAATAACTGTTTAGAAACCAGTGCCACTATCTCTTTTATACTTAATAGGTGGTAACAGTCAATACAGCAAGTAAAATCCACATATACTTATATATAAATCCCATACATGGATTGGTACAGGTTAGCTGAAGGTAGACATCAGAAATACATGTACATGTACCTACACACCTCCAATTTTACCTGCACAAATCTGCATGTGTAGGTACTATTTCAAGCCCTGCTTGTGCAAATGAGCAACATTTCATGTCTCTGCCTGATGCACCTGATCTCTGTCCCCAGTTCATCCTTTTAAAATTCTGGTAGATTCCGTCTTTGTCCTTGAATGGTCGACTTCTGACATGTCTCCTCCCAGCTCAAGTATTGCCTGACATATGAAGGGATACTGTGCCCTTGGTGCATACTTACATTCACAGCTGCTGCCGTTGGCCTTGGGAGTTGGATAACTTGGTTATCTTACTTGAGAGCATTCAGAAGAACTCCTGATGGGAACATCAACTTACCTGTTTCAAGGTCTCACCGGCCTCCCTGTATACATCACCACACTGCAGACTTCTGATTGCTCAAAATACTTTAAAAAATTCTCGCATTTTCCCCGCTATGCTACGTGTGTCTAGCCGTCGTTCCTAACTTTCTCAATGCATGACAGATGAAAGAAAATATCTATGTTGTCTACATGATGGAAGTGCATCAAAGTTTCATGTTGCAGTGTAAGAGATTAGGCATATTTGGTGCATTTGTTTTCTCACAATGGACAGAAAATAGATGTCTCAAAGTAGCTCTGCCTCAAAATCCTTTTTGCCGTTGTTGTAAAGCTTTCAAGACTCAGGAGTGGTCTGTTATTCTCTGACCCTGTGACATCAACCAAAAAGCATTCCTGTATAAAGTTGTTTCCCTTCTAAGAAACTTAAATAGGTAAAGTTTCTTTTCTACTTATATGCACCCCTGTACTTTGATATATGAGCTATATAAATTGGGTGGCCATAAAACACATGTAGGAACATTCCCAGGCACATATGGTTTCTCTTTCCACTCAGCAAAGCAGAACATACCCCCATTAACTTTGTCTCCACCTCCCACCTCCCTTGTAATTCAGCCACTGCAGCGTTTCATGCGGGGGTTTTAAATTTCTCTCACACCCATTATAAAAAGGTGGCTGGGTTTATAGTATTGAATACCATGTCAGGTTTTTACACGGTTTTAATTAATCTTTGACCATATCAATGTATAGCGTATGGTGGTTGATAATTATTGTCCGTGAAGGGTTGTAATATTTTCTCATGACGTTGTAGCGACGGAGATCGGCAATGACGGGTAATAAGGCATCATAAAATATGACAGGAAAATTGATGCTACATTTATTACAACATGGAGTATGATTATATTGCTTTTTCATGTGGTTATTGTTGATGATTCATCCACCGTGAGGAATTTAGTAGGGACAATAAGTTTTACACCTTAAAAATTGAAATATTTTTCATGATTTCAAGAAGGGCGACGATTTTTACTGCCATTCTGACAGAATTCTCTTGTCACGACAGGTTTAGTGTTTAGATTTTCAGTATTCTTGGTTTTAGGTGTGACCTTTAGTGGGCTTCTGTCATACACAGGAGAGCTTTCCTTCTAGTAACAGTAGGACTATGGAATAAACTTGCCATAGCTACCACTACTAGTGGACGTACCAACTACTACATGTAAGTACCTAATACCATAACATAACATAACATAACATAATAATGGTCGGATAAAGAGGCTATATAGCCTATATAAATCCGCATCTTAAGCTAAACATTAAACAGCACAGATATAAAGTTCAGTTCTAAGCACAAATATAAAGTTCAATTCTAAACACAAGTATAAAGTTCAGTTCTAATAAAAAGTTCAGGTCTAACTATAAAGTCCAGTTCTAAATATAAAGTTCAGTTCAAATATAAAGTTCAGTTCTGAAGAGTTAAAATGTGAGAGTTTGTGGGAGTTCTTAGGTAAGGTCAATGTTGTACTGCTTCCCCTTCCAGAATTTGTCTATCTTTGACTTAAAAATATTCACAGTTTCAGCAGCTACAACTTCGGCCGGTAGACTGTTCCAAGAATTCACTGTCCTAACACTAAAGAAGTTAGCTCTGGTTGACTTCTTGGCCTGAGGTTTGACTATCTTGTACGAGTGACCTCTCGTGCGTCCATCAACGTTGAAGTTGAACAGGCTGTTCGGGTCAACGCGGTCAAAACCCTTGACGAACTTAAAGATCTGGATCATGTCGCCTCTTTTACGGCGATAACCAAGGGTAGGGAGTTTCAGGCGCCGTAGTCTTTCCTCATAACTGATTTCGTCAAATCCAGGTATAAGTCGCGTCGCCTTGTGCTGGACTCTGTCAAGCAGCTCCTGGTCTCCTTTGAGGTAAGGACCCCATATTACATTTCCGTACTCGATTATAGGACGGACCATAGTTTTATATAACAAGGGTACGGTTGTTTCATCGAGACGTTGGAAGCTCTTTCTGATCAATCCCAGCGTTCGGAATGCCTTTCCAGCAGCAGCATTACAGTGCGCGTGGAACTTCAGTTTCCAGCCCAGAAAAGAACAAGAAGTAGCCATGCCTTCAAGCACCAGAGTTATCAACCAAGGATTGAGGTGTTAAAAAATTAATTCTTTTACCCTAGAACTATTGCAGAGTGGAACTTGCTGTCACCAAGTACAGTAGGGGCATTATCATTAGATAGCTTTAAACAATGTCAAAAGTTGGTCAAAAGTTCAATTAATGTATAGTTAACTCTTTCCTCTGTGCACACTGGCAGTGGTCTCTCTACTAGGGCTGCGGACCGGTACACTGTACCGGTCCAATACCGTAAAAATTGTTTCGGTACAGGTCCAAAATACCGGATCATGAAGTAACGAGTATATACCGAAATAGCTAGTTTACACCATGTATATGACTAAAGATAGGTAAATCCTACCACAAAGACGAAAAATTAGCACTGGAAAAGACGTAAACACCGTCGATTGATTTGAGATCCTCAGTCTCACGAGACATCGCGAGAGTGTGGCTGATCCAGGGTTGTGATTGGAAGATACTGACAAGTTGTCAACACTTTATTATTGTTTGTGTCATGATTGAAAAAGTGAAGAACACGTGTTAATTTGTCAAATTGTTCAGGTACAGGTACAGGTCCGGACCTGTACCTAAACCTCTGTACCGGTACCTGTACCTGTACCTGATGTTGCGTTTAGGTACGCAGCCCTACTCTCTACCATTGGCAGTCTAGCTGCCAATGCTTGATGTAAATATTAATAAGTAAGATTTTGAAAATTATAATTCAGCAGCAGTGTTGTGAGCCTGGTGCTTGCCTTGAATTCCATAAGGTTTACATTGAGAGTAAGAGTAGTAAAATATAGTATTTAATTTCAGAGTGTCCATATTTGTCTCCATTTCCTTATATTATATATTATTACTTGTTTTATTGAAATTCAATATAAATTCATAGCTTGTCATGAGGATTACTGCAGCCTAAAGTGACCTTTAGAAAACAGTCATTTTTATTTCATAACTTTGTTGTTGTCTTTCTGCTTGTAATTTCTAGTCTTAGACCATAAAGCTCTTGCCAGTCTATTGGCCCATTCAGTTACAGACTACAAATGTAGCATGTTGTGACTATATCTCAGTAGCTGGAACGGAGAGTGGATGGTGAAACATTGCATTTTGATACACATGTAGTCTTCGACTACCACTTGTCAAATATTCCCTTGGCATAGAATAAATGAAAGTGTGTCAAGTTGCAATCAACTGCTTGATTTATGCCTTGATTTAAAGCTATTGGCTATGGACCCAGCTGTAGGCTTTACAGAAAATGGATGTGGTGACACTTCGAATAAATTTCTGTTGCAGACACTATCCCTGGAGTGTAGCAGTACATTAGTTACAGGGGTCTTTTATCAAGAATTTGGAGGAAGGCAAGCAGTGGTAGACTGTGACACAGGTGGTTCTGTGGTATGGTTATTGAATCTGGAGGTTCTGGGTTCGAATCCCTGGCAGGCCCCACTGTGTGTCCTTCGGAAAGGCACATTACACCTATTTACTCACTCGACTCAGGTGAAAATTAGTATCTAGCTTCAGTTAGGGACGTCCTCTTGGATGGGATGTTAAGTTGGTCCTTTGTTTGAGGAGAACCACACTTCGAGCATGTTTATGGAAACAAATATTTCTGCAGTAAAAGAAGCCATTTCAATTTTGCAATTGCCACTGTTTAAGAAAATTTCAAGGCAAATTGATTATGAGGTGAAGTTGAGAAACTGGTAGGTAAATTCTAATGTAAAATTGAATATCAAGAAAAAAAACAGTTACTTTTGAAGCCTTTTCTTCACTGACACCACACTGGTGTTTATGGAAAATACCCAGACATTTGGAAATGCTTATGACATGCTTTACAGGTTTAGTGCACCCCAATTACTCCCAAGCATGCTTATCCTCCCCTCCTATCTCACTATCTCTTTTAAGCAGCAGTATAAGGTTAATGTGGCTGACTTTTATTGCCTCAGCCCCTCATGTCACACAAGGGAAATCTCCACTTTCCCCGGCTCGTTCGTAGACAGGAAAATTGAGACATGGCCGCTGTGCCCTTTCCCTCCTCCTTCTCCGTAGTCGTAAGAGTCTTCAATTTGCTGATGGACAGTAATATTCCCCTCCCCGCCAAGACAGGTTGGGTGGAAAGCCTCGTCCGTCATCCCATGATTTCCCACAAGTCGTGTATTTAATGGCATGTTACGGCAGGATGTTGAAGGTATGTTTGTCGTAAAATGTGGCATTGATTGCGTAGAACTACCTACAGCACGTATTTAATGTCATTCTGGGCCGTTAATGAAGACGTATGGACAAGAAAACTTTAAATTTGCCACTGAAAGACAAGTTGCCAGGTAATTTAGACTAGTAAAATGAACTGTGCAATTTTTCAATCTCTCCATCTTAGAAACTCTATCAATTTTGCAGAGAATTACTATGAATAAATAAAAGCTTACTTAAAAAAATGGATGTAACAATTGTGAAGTACCTTACTGTCATCACTGCATATTTGTAAAATTTATCAAATTCTAGTTCCAAATACAATTTTCTACTTATCATGTATCAGACTGACTAAGTCATTAATGGGTATTTATGTTTCTGTCACAGTTTGTAAACAAAACCTGATTTAGGTGAGGCATAACTTAAAAAAAACTGCTCTCAACGTTTTCCTTTTACATGAAATGATGTACATGTAGCACCATATACATGTAGAAAGAAGTAAAATTTAATGAAGTACTCATAAATGGAGACCAATAAAGCTTGGCACACACCAATCAGAACATTCATCACAGTTCTTTTGGTAAACAGTATCCTACTAATTGGCTGTTTTTCTACTCTATCTACAATTTACAGCAATAGCTGTGCAATTGTGTATGATTATCTAAATATGAATCGTAGATAACTGCAGATATTGTCTAGTTATCCTCACTTTCACCTTAAAGCGTGACATTTATGAAATTTTATATGTCTGGCTCCTGGAAATAATAAGTGCATTGTTATCGGAGATATTATACATATTGAAACAAATGTCATGCTTCTTCTTATTTCCAAGAGAAAATATTAGGCTATTATTATCTCACCTCATACTAAAAAGTGTATACCTTGACTTGATTGTGGATGAGACTCAGTGTTTCATATATTGATTTTGTGGAAAAAAAGTCTGCCAAGTTCAAGTTGTTGCCTGTAACTTTTTAGCTGATGGTAGGCAGCGGTATTACCTTGAGACAGGCACACCTCCCATGTTGTTGCCGCACAGGAAATGGCAGCCATCATCAAGCTCTTATCTGACTGCCTACCTCCCATTTACGCTATACCCCACGGACACAACAGAAACAGTGCTAAATGCTTCCCATTTTCCAAACGTGTCGGGGGACAAGCACTTGTAATGCAGACTTCCTTTCACTAACGTATCGCTCCAAGGCGATGGATGAAGGTAACGGCTTTTGAGGTTTGAGAAAACAGGGATCATCTCATAGGTTAGATCATCTCGCTCTTCTTGAGTGACTTCTAAATATAGGTTTCTTAGGGTGAAGGTTTGTAAAAGAACGCAATTTGTCTCATGTATTATTGCACTTCGGAAAACATTTCCTCAGGGAAACTATCCATGATACATGTACGTGCACTTTTAAAAAAAAAGCATGTTGGTGTCGTTGACTTCTGTTTTTAAGCCTCCATGTAGCTAATTCATCTATCATGATTATACACAACAGTTGCATCAGTTTTCGCATCAGTCAGCAAAGAGAGGATTAGGGGGCTTTGCAAAATGTGTAGTAATCAAGATCATTAGTCAGTCTGCTGGAGGGGTCCCTGGACCAGACACATTACTGTGCTTCCAGCCACATTAAGGAGTAATGTAAAAATGATGCTTGTACCCATCAACAGTTAAGCCCGAGTGCTAAATCTTGTCCACTTCGCTATTTAGAGCGAGCATGTACTCGCCATCTCGCCATGCAGGTAATTGCTTTGTAATGGGAAACAATAGTTTACTCTGGCTGAAGTACTGACCTGCCTGGAAAAGTGCTGTACTAATGGTTATGTGGGGCTACATGTAGCTCTGCTGTACTTCTAGTTCGTCCATCACTCAAGAAGGGCTCCTATCTGTTACTTTCTAATTTTCTGCTGCTTAATGGGTGTGCGTTTCTTGGCCGGCTATCTCTCATAATATCTGTTGCCGCCTTGCCAGGTCTTTACTTCGTGCAGAATTGCTTTCTGATAACCGGGAAATGCTGACTTGAGTATGCGTCACACCTTCAGGGACTGGTGGGTAATATTCGAGGAGGCTGCTTTTTAATTGTGGCTTCCCACACACTTAGTGTAAGTAGGAAGCTAACAAAGGCTGTTAGTGTGCTGGGTAGTTTGCAGGGATATGGGAAGATAGCCCTGGGACTGGCAGCCAAGAGGGACTCGGGCTGTAAATTAAAAGCACCCGAGTCGAGTCTACCCGATTTTATTACCCCAGACAGTATATACACGCGACGAAATTGGGAAAATTTACCTCCCAAGATAAAATCTGGCTCAGAGGCAGTTTGTATATACAAAAGTAATAAATATCGGGATTCCTGTAAGAGCAACTGCTGGGTCGTAAGTTAAAACTGTGTTAAAGTGACCATGAAAGTGCATTGATCTAACCTATATAGTATACTGCTTGTGTCTGTTTTCTATGACAGTAGACCAAGTCAGAGAGACAGACTGAGTCTCTTCATACCAAGTAATACTAGTATAGAATACATCACCAGAAAAAAGTGCAATTAGAAATTGATTATTTTTGTCTAAGTCTGCAGTTCCAGAGACAATAAACAGGCCTTTCATTAGGTTCAGTTCTAGCGAAGATTTACAACTTAAACTGCAGTATGCTGACAGCTTAATTTGAAACAAGCTATCAGTATAGTCTGATATTTAGCCATCAGTGCAATAGAATTTGTCAGCAGCATGTTGAGCCTGTGGCCATGAATATTGTGCAAGCTAGAGACTTTGTAAGATAGATGACCGTGTTTAACACTTAATAACAGTCTTTCAAGAATGAATGTGCAAGAAAGGTATCCAGTATCTGTCCTTTTTAAGCACTTTTTGGTCATATGATATTGTGTACAACAACAAATGAACGGAAGTAAAACAGGCTCAAAACTTTCTTCCATGCATGGAGTTAACGGGAAAGTAATGACTTTTTAGATATAAAGCTTCAGCTTGCATGATGTTCAATGAAGACGAGGCTTCAGAAGACAAATTTAGCTGCATTACTGCAGATTTTAGGAACTCCGGGCAGGGACATGGGATTCTTCATTTGTCACAATAAGGGTGCACACATCTTGGCATTGATAGGAAGGAGGCCTCCGGCAATAATACATTACCAAGGAGCAAAAGACATCTACTGAGAAGTCCACTTACCCCATGATAGATCACAAAATGTTCAAGTTGCTTACGTAAGTGTATGTAAAGGAGCCGCAGCTCTTTGGAGATTGATTTCCAGTGAGGAGTGTGAAGTTTGAGCCGTGGCTGATGGAAGACCAGGATTAGGGCAGGGAAGTATTGAGCCCTTTAGATGTGCTGGATTTACAAACAAGCGGACCATCCATAACTGCAGGACCTTTACATAACGTGCATAGTAGTGTGGCTCGTGTAATGACTGACCAACCGTGCCAATGTACA
>NW_017804020.1:1287328-1288524 GCF_001625305.1 Branchiostoma belcheri | reverse complement strand
CTGGCTCAGAGGCAGTTTGTATATACAAAAGTAATAAATATCGGGATTCCTGTAAGAGCAACTGCTGGGTCGTAAGTTAAAACTGTGTTAAAGTGACCATGAAAGTGCATTGATCTAACCTATATAGAATACTGCTTGTGTCTGTTTTCTATGACAGTAGACCAAGTCAGAGAGACAGACTGAGTCTCTTCATACCAAGTAGTACTATAGAATACATCACCAGAAAAAAGTGCAATTAGAAATTGATTATTTTTGTCTAAGTCTGCAGTTTCAGAGACAACTAGAGTTCCCCGATCTCATACCTTCGCCAAATGATGTTAATCTTTATGACTGACAAATTATAGATTAGATAATTCCCCCCTGATTTAAGAAATAGGAACCTAACTTTCATGAATTATATCATTTTATCATAATCTCAACCAAAAAACAGTCTTATATTAACAAACAGTGCATTCTAGCATTTCCTAATAAATTATGCAAATGAGGTCCTGATTTGAATAAATTATGTTTAATGATGTTCACCTCAATGTAACTTTCAAATACCACAAGTATGAAATTCCAGGCAGTTATCATTACATAATTATAAAATTTTGTCATTAATTATGCAAATTAGGTCATTATTAACATAATCAATATCTTCTTGTGTCGTCTCTCGTTGTCAATTACCAATGTCACAAGCTTTAATCGTCCTATCATGGAATGCAGCTGATTTATAGAATTTTCCCATAAATTATGCAAATTATATCCATATTTGCATAATTGTCACATAATTATATGAAGAATCACGTAAGCTACCAACATACCAAAAATCACGACGATCCGTCAACCGGTTCTTGAGTTATCCCCTTTTGAATATTTTCAAGAATATATCGCTGCAGTTCCAGAGCAAGTCGCTAGGGGGCCTAAACTCACATCACTTCTTCCCCAGCACAAGAGCTACCTACCATCTAAATTTCATCACCATAGCGTGTCTAGATCATGAGATATCAAAACCGGAAATTCAGCTGTAGTACCATAACAAGCCGCTAGGGGGTCCAAAATCTAATCATTTTGAGGTCTCATCAAGACCTACCCACCTACCAAGTATCAAGACAATCCATCATGGCCTTCTCAAGTTATCGTGTTGACACACACACACACACACACACACACACACACATACACGAACCGCCCCTAGAAAACATAACCTTCGTTGG
>NW_017804020.1:1285070-1287308 GCF_001625305.1 Branchiostoma belcheri | reverse complement strand
GATTTTAGGAACTCCGGGCAGGGACATGGGATTCTTCATTTGTCACAATAAGGGTGCACACATCTTGGCATTGATAGGAAGGAGGCCTCCGGCAATAATACATTACCAAGGAGCAAAAGACATCTACTGAGAAGTCCACTTACCCCATGATAGATCACAAAATGTTCAAGTTGCTTACGTAAGTGTATGTAAAGGAGCCGCAGCTCTTTGGAGATTGATTTCCAGTGAGGAGTGTGAAGTTTGAGCCGTGGCTGATGGAAGACCAGGATTAGGGCAGGGAAGTATTGAGCCCTTTAGATGTGCTGGATTTACAAACAAGCGGACCATCCATAACTGCAGGACCTTTACATAACGTGCATAGTAGTGTGGCTCGTGTAATGACTGACCAACCGTGCCAATGTACATGAGGGTCTTCATGGGGGATCCTGGCAATGCTTTATGGCGAATTTTGGAGGGCCGATAATGCATTACTACTCTAACAGTAAATTCAGGCAGGCCAGCAACACTTCATGATAAATCTAGCTGTTCTTGTATAAGGCTTTCAAAGCAACTTCTTTGGAATGTTTTTTTGTATCCAGCAAAACTAGTTTGCAGACCATGGCTGTGCTATTATGATTTGGGGCAGTCTGGTGTTAGACTAAGCCATATGAAGAATTTTTTTCAATAACGCTCACAGAACAATGAGATAGCAGAATGGCATAAAAAAACTATATCAAATATGTATTCATACATGTATACATACAACTCTGTGTATTAACATTACGAAAGGAAGAATTGACTTAACAGAAACAATAGTGTATGTGTGAATGTCATTCAGCACCAAGGACAGAAACAATAGTGTTAAGGTGAGAAATAGTTACATTAAGGTTGTAGATTCAAGCATTGAAGAATTGCCTAGCGAATTTCAGCTCAACATGCATGGCATGCATGCGAAGTTTACCCTGAATTTATTGCATCAATTTTTGACGCATTTGCTGATGCATACTGATATGTATGGTATTTAATTAATGCAGTGATTATACATTAGGTACAATGTCCTTTGGCAATAGACAGTTTCCAAATTCCCCCTCTAGTGACAACCATGCACACATACAGCCTGGTAGGTACAAAGGTGTTGGTACTTGTAATCAGAACGATTTTTCAAAGTCATGTTTGAGCATTTGACACAACAGTTCACCTTTGTGTCCCGTGCCTGGCAGATGCCTGCTCTTTCACACACCACACAATAGGCAGCGCTGCTTGTAGGTAATGTTTATTGATCAGCAAATAATGTATGGGCCATACATCAAAAGTTTCTTTCTCCCATCAGATACAAAAGTTTCGTAGCTGGTACAAATCAATGAAGCATCAGGGCTTATATTGGATTTCACCTTTGGGCGATCATATTTCAGAATCATTTCTATTAGCACCTGCATTTTATAGATCAATTTTCCCACTTTCTTGGCAAAGCAACACGATCTACAGAGTTTTTTTCTCACATAGAATTATGATGCTATCCTAGGGGAATAATTTTGTATGCGAAGCCTTCAGCATTCATTGATTTCGTATTAAGATTTTTATGGTATCATGCCAGTGTCTGTGAAAAAGCTTAAGGATCTCCTTCGGTTTTGAACTTATAGAAAAGAGATTTTGCCCAGTGAGCACATGCTTGTTATATCAAGTAACAATTGAGAGTTTTTCCATTCATCCCTTGACAATTAGTTGAAAAAGTATATATTATACATCGAGTATAATGTTACACACCACAAAAGTATGTAGCTTCCTTATTGTTACAGACCACTGTTGCACTATGGACATTTGCTATGTATAGATCCCGTCTGTAGCCGCCATTTAATTTTTCAGGAGCACCTCACTCCACCATTCATTTCGGGGCAGACCGGATCAATGAAATCAATGCCGCTGCCGCATGTCGGTTTTTAGTCTAACAGCCTCCAGTTTAATTCCGGACTTCCAGTTTAATTCCGGACTGGCCTCCCATATCTCAGCCACCTTACACCCTGATGGGCTAAAATTGCAAACTATAGGTAAAAATGATGTAAGAAATACGTAGCCACCATCGATTGCCCCCTGGGGAATAATCTAAATTTGCAACATTATGCATAATTATGCATAATTATGCATAATTATGCATAAGTGTTTTTAGGGTTATGCATAAATATGCATGATAGTTCTTAGTGCGTAATAATACACATGGGATTTTCCAAGTTACACCGTGGTTTTGCTGTCATATCATTGTAA
>NW_017804020.1:1280046-1285050 GCF_001625305.1 Branchiostoma belcheri | reverse complement strand
CCAAGGACAGAAACTATAGTGTTAAGGTGAGAAATAGTTACATTAAGGTTGTAGATTCAAGCATTGAAGAATTGCCTAGCGAATTTCAGCTCAACATGCATGCATGCATGCGAAGTTTACCCTAAATTTATTGCATCAATTTTTGACGCATTTGCTGATGCATACTGATATGTGTGGTATTTAATTAATGCAGTGATTATACATTAGGTACAATGTCCTTTGGCAATAGACAGTTTTCAAATTCCCCCTCTAGTGACAACCATGCACACATACAGCATTTGATGCCTGGTAGGTACAAAGGTGTTCGTACTTGTAATGAGAACGATTTTTCAAAGTCATGTTTGAGCATTTGACACAACAGTTCACCTTTGTGTCCTGTGCCTGGCAGATGCCTGCTCTTTCACACACCACACAATAGGCAGCGCTGCTTGTAGGTAATGTTTATTGATCAGCCAATAATGTATGGGCCATACATCAAAAGTTTCTTTCTCCCGTCAGATACAAAAGTTTCGTAGCTGGTACAAATCAATGAAGCGTCAGGGCTTATATTGGATTTCACCTTTGGGCGATCATATTTCAGAATCATTTCTATTAGCACCTACATTTTATAGATCAATTTTCCCACTTTCTTGGCAAAGCAACACGATCTACAGATTTTTTTTTCGCACAAAATTATGATGCTATCCTAAGGGAATGATTTTGTATGCGAAGCCTTCAGCATTCATTGATTTTGTATTAAGATTTTTATGGTATCATGCCAGTGTCTGTGAAAAAGCTTAAGGATCTCCTTCGGTTTTGAACTTATAGAAAAGAAATTTTGTCCAGTGAGCACATGCTTGTTATATCAAGTAACAATTGAGAGTTCTTCCATTCATCCCTCAACAATTAGTTGAAAAAGTATATATTTTCAAGAGTATAATGTTACACACTACACAAGTATGTAGCTTCCTTATTGTTACAGACCACTGTTGCACTGTGGACATTTGCTATGTATAGATCCCGTCTGTAGCCGCCATTTAATTTTTCAGGAGCACCTCACTCCACCATTCATTTCGGGGCAGACCAGATCAATGAAATCAATGCCGCTGCGGCATGTCGGTTTTTAGTCTTCATTCCTTTGGATGGGGACACGGGGAGGAGAGATTAGTCATTTATTTGAGACATGGTGGCTGGGTTGTGGTGTGAGCAGGGATTGTAATCTGCAGCTTCAGCTTTTCACAGAACCGGCAGGGCGCCTGGCACACATCACAAGGGGAATCAATATTAATAGCGGGGAGAAACATTCAATTTGAAAATCTTGCGGTGAACCTGTGTGTTACCTGGGGTTAAGGATGTGTCGGAAGCTTCCTGCACAAACTAGTCCGGACAACTAGGTTACGCACCCTGTAGACATAGGTAATGGGGAACATTCATTATGAAGGTGTGAGGATAGTTTTGGTTAGGATAGACATGGTTGGGAAGCAACAGCAGGTCCTTCTGAGCTCAAAATACTTTTATCTGCGTACCTGCACTGGTCTAGGCAGCATGGAACGTTACCTGCACCAGACAAATTTTGCTTGCACCACCAAAATCAGGTATGAAGTATTGATTATACTAAAAATTGTTCAAAAACCAGTGTCTTAATTACATGATAGGTTTGTGACAGTCAATCCCCATTTCTGAAAACCCACAGAGTACATGGACCACTGCAGGTTTACATCAATAATACCCGCACAGCTCCAATTTTACCTGTACTAATTATATAACCTGCATTTTATACAGGTGGGATTTCCAGCCCTGCCCCTGGTTTTAGATGACTTTATCCCAAATGTGTTGTTATATTGGATACAATTTAGGAGAACTTCTCACAACCAAAATCTCTTGTCTTGAATATGTTGGAAAATGAATGTTTAAAGAATTTGGTCGTTAAACAGTATTCAAACTTGACTTTGGTAAAATTATTTTGCTTGGTCCTTGACATTCATATTTGATTGAGAGCGTCCCACGGAAGACGGCCATGCAGTATTTTCATATCTACAGAGGGCCACCTCCCACAGTTGCCACATAACAGATTCAAACTGCTCTTCCCAGGTATTATTCATCACTTTCTGTAATGATAATGGCTGCACATGAGCGGCATGAAAGGACACCCATCGGGCAGGGTCATAAATCCACAGATGCCGTTACGGCAGGCATTCAGCGGTGTATACTGGCTATACAGCCATTACTTTCAGCACCACCAAATAGCCTTTGGCCGGAATATTTGTTTGGTAGAGGTCGGATCCTATTTGCCAGCATTATTATACGACCTGTGTAAGTGGATTCAACTTGACATTTTCTCGAGTTTAATCTTGTTTTTGGGGTTTTGTTGAGTTTTGTTCCGTTTGTATCGCTGTATGGGCTTACGTACTCTATATCTGCCTGTCATGTTCTGTAAAGTGTGAAGGTTAGGTCAGTCTTGAAGGGATAAACAGGTTTGGGAAGAGGGGATGAAAGGAGATAAGACAGGCTTACGCCCAAGGCGAGTTGGGGGAGGTCATGTGTTCAGGTGTTCTCCCAATAGGCATCAATATAGCCACCGCCTCTCCACTATTTCACACAATTCTTATTGCCTCTCGCCAGTCACGGTTGCCATTATCGGAGATTCATCATCTTAATGGGTCAATGGCGGGATTTACGAGGGACCTTGGAAATGTTTCCCCCAACATTGGTCATTCCACCATACAGGGCACAGCCTTAAGCTGGCAGCAAATGTTGCATTGTACACGGGTTGAATGTTGTGAAATAAGAAACATGCAGGCGTTTAGAGGTGTACAGTTGGTGACAAGTGATAGATGGAAAAATGAATGCTTCTTTCAGAAGGGATTTTCCTCGCACTGTCTACCTGTGCTTGGGATATGTGTGAAAGGAGTTATCCATCCTTTATATATACTCTTGAAATGGCCTACTATACAGGTAGAAGTATTCTAATTCAATGAAGCTCCCTGTTGTTCCATAAGCATTGATGCTGAGAAAAGTATTAAAGGATGGATAGCTCCTTTTCTGTAATGATTCTGTTATGAACGGCCTCGTTCTTTTTACTGCCCACGCCTTTAAGATAAAAGTTGCGACCTGCCACACAAATCATAGACTAACTCCTGGTGCATAAAGATAAATAGTCAGTGTTCATTCTGTCCCCATCTCTGTTTCACCTAAAACACTGGAATGGACTGTAATCATGGTGGGAGACAGTGCAATTTTACAGAGCTGAGAGCTGGTATATGGGGAAAAGATTATGATTCCACAGTGATATTGCAGTAACAGTTCTTTTTGCGCTGGGAAACAGAGTAGGATAATGGTATTTTTGTAGCGACTTTATGGCATGTGGGTTTGCATGCTGATGCTATACACACTTCTATTGAGGTGTGTATAAATATTTGATCTGCGGCTTGTTCACTTTTAAGTGCAGCAAACTTTGCGATCGTGTTCTCCCGGTAGGTTCCGAGTACTCAGAGATAGAATCTTAATCCGTGAGAGCTTTGGCTGTTACCGGAGCGTTTCAAAAGAAATTGAACATCTTTCTGGGAAGTTTCATCAATTATAACTCCAACCAAGTTGCTCAAGCCCCAGAACTGATTAATGATAAAGGGGGGATCACTACTTCTCAGACTGACGTGACGTTCTTTGAAGCTACAGTACTGATATATCAAACGTTAACACTCTTATCCTCCGGGTAATGTTGGGCATTGGACCATCACCTAACAGCTATGCTATATTGAACAAACCTATCTGCTAGAAGGCATTGTGTATCTTTAGGAAGGGTCAAGCATGCACAGTGGCACAGCTTGTCCATCCATAATGCTGACACCCAGATCAATGTTTTGGTCCTTAAGTCATGCACATAATAGAGATATGGCTCTATATTAATATACCGGAATCGATGGGCATCACCTGTACTACATCATAGGCGGATATATGGCTATGCATGATTATGACCCCGTGTCACAGTATTGTGTGATATAAACACACTGTAATCTAATAATAGGCATTGTAGGGAAGAAGCCAGCTATATACAATTTCAATGAACATGTAATCTTTTAACGTTTGTTTGTTTGTTTCTTTGTTTGTTTGTTGAATCTAGCCTCCATAGCATGCCAAAAACTGGGGGTTTGGGGGAATCTTCAGGGTCTTTGGGAGCTTTTATGTGCTATTTTCTGATTGCATAGACAACATAGCCGGCCTGGTTGAACTGGGCTGATCAGAAAACAGCCGAAGACCACCAAACCCCCAGTTCTATAAGCCTGCTACGGAGGCTACATGTATGTTGAACCTTTGTCTACTCATGAGCAGCTCAAATCAGCCTGAAGGCTGCTTTTGGCAAAGGCAGTTCATTGACATCTGTTCTGTAGTCGTACTAGCCCCACTCAACATGTGTTAAAAGGTACTGTAACAATGTACCTATGATAATGAATGCCATTGGGTACATGTATGTGATGTTGGGGCCTGCTTCATACAGGAACTGATGTCAGCCAGGGACTGTGTGTTCCAATTACCGCGTCAGCAATGACTTGTAAAGCAAATGTGTGCCAGTCAATATATCGCAGTGTGGAGTCAGGGGGTTCAAATGTGATTAAAGTCATGATTACGATGGGCTCGCTCAATCTTATAGACTGTACAAGATGAACAGCTGTCATGATGGTATGATGTTAAATTGCATTGACTTAAGTGCTTTTATTTAGCATATCTGATCTGATATTTGGTATTGGCATTCAATTTTAAGTTACGGCAGCAGTGAACGGTAAAGCCTACTACTACTAGTTGCACAGTTAAGCTTGTAAAAGTACATGTTTTTAAATGGACCAATAATATAGAGTTGGGGGAAAAATACTGGTACCATACATGTACTTTGCGTATTCTATTTCTACCAAAATTTCTCATCTTGGAAATCCAATGGCAGACCTACATGTAAGGGATCACGTGTATGTGACCTTTAAACAGTTCTTGAGTGTGTCGTCACCACGTCTTGTGATTACATGTTTCGGAAAA
>NW_017804020.1:1274722-1280026 GCF_001625305.1 Branchiostoma belcheri | reverse complement strand
CCTCTTAAACAAACAGTGCTCTCGTGGGGGCTGGATCTCTGAGCCAGGCTAATTTTTTATTTCCAAAACCTTTGACTGGAATGTTGCTTGTACTGTAGCATTATGTTACTAATTATAAGGCGAGGCTCTAATATCCAACAATGATATAACACACTGCAACATTTAGTTGCAGATTAAAGTTCCTGTACTGTGTACAATAGAACACTATTTCCTTCCCAGAGTTAAGTGCTAACTGAGGGGGGGCTGTCGTGTAATTTCCTCGGGGGCATGTTGTTCTGAACAGGAAATGTAGAAAGACAAACGTGGAAAGACATACTAGTAATAAAAAAAAAACCTGACTGTTTTGAAGTTGTTTTTTAAGTTGACCACATTCTCAATATACTCGTCTGGTATTCCTAGAACCCCCTTTTGTACAAAATTTGGCATAGCCATCAAATCTTCCAGCTTGCTCTAGTGCGCAGGAAACACTCTCCAGTATAATTACCCTCCATGAAAATGGGGGTACTGTTTTTACTCCGTTTCATGTTTGGTCTGATATCTGAAGATCGGTGAGAAGGAACTGTACGATATTTGGCAGATTGATGGATGGGGCCTTGGAGATTGTGTAGGTTGACTTTGAGCCCCTGGTGATTGACCTTGGTACTGCAGTTTAATTTTTTTATTCTGTTGTTTTCGCGTTATGGACTGTTTGTGCGATATTAAGGTAGCATGTAGTTGTTATTACCATGGTTTAGTGGTTTAAATTTGGGTCCCCTAGCTGTTTGCGTTTGATATTTACAAAATGTTTAATGTTGGACTTTTTGTGTTGAATGTTTGGAAAATCTGGGGGATGGTTTGGTATGATTTTTGGTATGTGGGTAGTTGTTGAGTCTCTTTGTGTTTTGGAGTGCATTAGCAGGTTGCCGCATATTTTTATTGCTTAATTTAAAAGGATTTTCACTTTTTCACCCCTACTTCATAATAGGATGGTCTGTTTGACCCAAAAGTTGGGACAGAGTGTTTTTGTTTATACCTCCAGCTGGCAGGTCAGACCCAGGCAGCCCTATCTATTTTTACCCCTAGACAGAGATGCAGGAAAATAAATCTTGTTTGTCTGGTCTGCAGGTCATTTGACCTGGTCATTGACCTACATGTACAGGCAAATGTAGCCTGGGTACCATCCCCAGTAGTATATTCGCAAACTCTATAACAGTTATAGAGTTTGCGAATATACTACTGGGGATGGTACCCAGGCTAAGGCAAATGACCTGCTGGCCATCAAAGTAAACAAACCATGGTAACAAGACACTAAACACCTGCACATGACAGCTTGATAAATACAAAGTGCCACCACAAATCATTCTGCTGATAACAACAAAGTTTGACTCATAATATCTGTATTGAAATACACCAAAAGATTACAAAATAACAAGCTATTTCATGGAGGGATGATGTCTACGACTTCTCCTTGTTTGGGACTGACCTCCCATATCTAGAGATCTCTGCAATTTTAAACCCAACTTGCCTTATAATGTAAGTCCTATAATAAGTTAAAGGAGGCCCGTAAGCCCTTTTCCGTAGAGCGTAATTGTCCGTTTTACTCCTACGTATAGCGTATTCGCCGTTTTAGTTCTACGTAATGCGTTGTAGCCATTTGGAAGTTATCGTAAAGCGTAATCGAGGGTTTCCGAATTCAGCGTAGAGCGTTGTCCGGACCCCCCCTTGCAGGCCCTCTTTAAACTGTAGAACTATAGTTTTACTCTTCCCAGTTCCTGACAGAACAGATTGCCTGACATTGAGAACATGGAGACTCAATGACATATGATATGGCACCTTTCTTTTCTGTGACCTCAGCCTAACCCCAGCCATGCCAGCCCTGAGTGAGTGTGCTGAGACATCCCACTGGTGTAACAAACGGTCTGTCTCTGTAACAGACGGTCTTTCTGTGTGGTTAGGATTTGGTCTACAGTTACGATTACAGTTACGATTACGGTTACGATTACGGTTACAATCCTTAGACTCTCACTCTAAGGCACAAGTTACTAGACTCTCACTCTAAGTAACACCAAAGCCAGGTCGATTTATATTTGATGAGACTTTATTGACTAACTGCGGTATAGGATACAAAGCGATGCAACATATAATGGAAGTACAAATACAAAGTTATACAACGGAACAGTTACAGAGTGAAACACAATACTGAAAGTAGGCAAGGACTGAGAACGGAAACCAATTACCTGTACAGTCGAGTGTGTTGCAGGGAAAACTACTAGACTAAACTACTACTAACCTAAACCGGTGTGCTGGAACGGAGCTTCCGAGAGGTGAAGAACCTCGGTCTAGGGCGCGTCCCGCTATTTTATAGTGCGCGCAGAAGGGCGGGGCGACATTTGCATGGCGGAGGCGGGGTCAGGCTTTGACCAATGACGTGTCTGGGTCACGTGCTCTCACCACGTGACCCCAGACTGTCTAATGCAGTAATTGGCCTGTTACACTGGGACTGAACACCAGTGAGGTCTTTGTTGTTTTAAGGATAGTCTGACCTTTTGGTTATCCCAGTGAACCAGCTTTCGTGTAGCCTGGGTGCCAAACCGATAGCACACTGGACATAGTATAGCCTGTTTGCCAGACCCATAGCACACTGGACATAAAGTATCTCAATGAGATACTTTATTTGTGTCCAGTGTGCTATGGGTTTGGCACCCAGGCTAGACAAAGTATCTCAGTGAGCATGGTTCGTGAAGTCACACCTCATCAGTTTGTTTCGTACTAATAGAAATTGCAGAGGAAACTGAAATTCTGAGCTAACATTGAATTGCATCTTGAAGAATTTCTATTCATCACTTTATGACAACATTGATGTCAAAATGTGTATCAATCCCAGTCTCTGTCTAATTTTCTGTGAATCTGCTGAAATAAACTTACTGTAAAGAATAGTGACAGCCCAAAGGCTAGCCTGGATGTCAGACACACAGCACATTAGGCTGAAAGTTATCCTGTGTGCACAGGCTGCGAGGCTACCCAACATGCAGCAGACTGACTTCAATTCTAATCACCTCATCAAAGGAAGCAATTTTTCCTGGTGGCCTTTCATTTCTTTATCCAGGCCTCCCACACTTTGGAAACTTCTAGAAATGAGTTAGAGGGAGGCCAATTTTCTAGACCAACAAATGCTTGAAAAGTTACTTTTTTTAGACACTGGATACAGGCATCTCACCCAGCTAGAAATCATCACAATTTTGTAGCCTAACATCTGCTTGGAGAATTCACTGAACACACTGGAAGGCAAGCACAACTCAACTGGCTCACTGAGATATATTGTGTCCAGTGTGCTATGGGTTTGGCACCCAGGCTAGGGAACCACACCGTCTAAAGATCTACTCTACTCTACTCTACTCTACTCTACTCTAAAAGAGGAACTCTAGAGTGACTATGTTGGGCAGTCAGTAATATTGACCTGGTGGTTAGGATCAGTGAAAAGAGGGGCTTTCTTTATTCTAGTATCAGCTGTCTGACACCACCACCAATGTCTAATGTCAATGTCAATGATATGTATATACATATGTTGATGAGGGTTTATAGAAATTACTTGCAGTGGCCTAAATAAGGAGGTTAAAGATGAACCTTCTAATGTTAACCTCCTTGTTCAAATGATCCATGTGAAGTTACCCACAAAGTTGTAATTGTTGGTGGAATTTGAATGACTCACAAGGTACTAAAGAAGTTAGTGTTACAGACACTGCCTGGGCAGCTCTGACACACAGGCCAGCCTAGGGATGTGTAAGGAGATAGGGTTGACCTGTGGTGACCTAGTTTCTCTCCACACATGGATGTCCAGTGGGGAAACTCCTGGCCAATCATTGACTTGAGTGTTAATTTGGTGTGACGACCTCTACTGCTAGAAGTCAGAGGAAGAGGATTACACTTGTGTTACCCTAGCTGCCAGGGTGGAGTGCTTCAGTAAACAAGGTGACCGCCCTATGTGTCGAAATCCCTATGTGTCGAAGTCCCTATGTGTCGAAATCCCACCAGCGCGCAAAGTAGGGTGTGGGGCCGTTACTTTGTTGATACAGACCGTGAAGAGTTGCGCCCATGCACGTAGCAAGAATTTCCGTTAAACGTCGTGACCGTGGATCAAGGGGGACACTGTCACCACAATGCAGCATTCATAATTCCTACATCCTATACCGTCTTCTGCCACTTTAATCTTGTATCACAGCTGGGAAAACTTGGCTCTATGTTAATCGGAATCAGAGTCCAAAGTTTTAGAGTCCGAAGCTGAGAATGCAAAATATCCGTCCAACCTGCCCACGCGCCATTTGTAATACCACATGTAACGTAAACTAATTACATGATAACCCGGAAAATTTTTAATAAACCCCTAGTTATTATTTTATGAATATGTGTTGAGTTAAATATCCACATGCCTTTCTTCTTCTCTTTATATGTGTATTTTTTTCCAACGTAACGTTAGCTGGAAGTTCGTAACAAATTGTTAGTTGTAGGAACAAACGCAAACGAATAAACATGAAAATCAACAGGAACGAGACCAAACTATGAAATATTACAAAAATGTTCCCACGATTAATTCCTCTCAAACTTGGTCTGAAGTCACGTACCTGAAAAATACGTGTGAAAAGTAAACAACAAGTTTTGGGGAGAGGGGGGTCAAAATGCGGGAAATTGCGTTATTTAAGGCTTAAAAATAAAAATAAATTTGCGACGGCCACCGGCGCTCACACCCCTCCCTCCAAAAAATTTGGACACACTCATGAGCCAGGGCTGGCAGGAACGCTGCTTATTTAATTTTCGACACATAGGGATTTCGACACATAGGGATTTCGACACATAGGGATTTCGACACATAGGTGTGTAACCCAGTAAACAAGCAAGGGAGGAATCCAGCATATTACTGCCTTATTCCTGAGGAACCAAATCTGCCTTACAGTTACATATACATGTAGTTATCTTACATGTACCTGGCCAGTATGTGTGTGCATTACAAAATGTACATGCCCCTTGTTGGACATGGGGCAGAAGAGCTGACCTACGTTTGTACATGTACATGTACATGTACATACTGTAACTTTTCGAGCACTCGGGACCAAGGAAAAGTGGTCTTCTTATACAAAAAGTATGGCAAGGACGAGGAGATACATGTATGTGAAAGCCAAGAAAACCTCAGCAAAATTCCCACCCAGTTTACAATACTCTACTCTACTCTAGACTGCTGACCCAAAGTGACCCAGCTGGTACCTGATTTTGTATTGCACAAAGATGGCCATGCTGTCTAATCAATGGCAAACTGGCCGCTTCCATCAAGAC
>NW_017804020.1:1258251-1273784 GCF_001625305.1 Branchiostoma belcheri | reverse complement strand
AAAGTTTCTGGAACTTCCTCGTGGGAAATGGCAGCCACACCGAGAGAAAAGAATCTCATCCACGGATTTGTATTTGGCGTCACGATTTTCACTCGGCTATGTCCACATTTCGCATCTCTGATTAGTTGTAGCGTCCGCTTCCGGCAGCGCCGGCGGTATTGAAAATTGACCGAGCCGACGCGCGTGTAATCAACTTTTCTTTCTTCGATATAAGCGCTAAAATGCTATTTTCCACAACCACACATCGATATTCTAGTGAAGAAATGCATAGTTTCAAGAATCAGTCACGAAATTATATACTTCTATGCGGATTTTTAACGTTTTTCGTGCCACTTTGTCGTCGCTGAACCCGGAAGTGTGGACCTCGCTCTCGGCGTGAGTTTTCTTTTACCCACAAAGTAATTAATTTCTAGCGTATTTTACCCTGCGTTTTACCGATCAAAACAATAAACAACTCCCTCTGAGGAGAAGCCAGTAACATTTTAGATTCCAGCAATTATAAAGTATCGACAATTTGATAGGAGTCAACATCGTGGCACAAGAATCACAGTCGCCAACCCGCCGTTTTCGCTTGCTCTGCACTGTTTCACGATCTCGGTCTTCTCATAGCCGGTAGGAAGACACGAAAACACGTCGTTTCTTTGTTTAACGAAAAAATTGTATCGTCTATTCCTGAAGCGGCTCTAGGGGCCAGGGACTCCCAAAGTCCACACACACAGACTCCGGATCCAGAATGCACAGAAACTCGGTTTCGGGCTAGTCGCAGCCATTTTTCTGAGAAATTCCCACCCGCAGTCGATCAAATTTCTCGTCCCCGCCCGGTACTCCGCCCTTCTCCGGCTGCCTGGCGCCGGCCCAGTCGGTTCCCACATTAATTCCTAATACTGGCTTCCTATTGGTGACTCCAGGAAAGGGAACGGGCCGCCCGACTTACAGCTATTCTGCCACAAGCTCTTGGGGTGGGGGTCATTAACCTCCAGCCGAGAGCTTGTGTATACACAGGCTACCATGTTGGATGATGGTAAACGCTTTCAGCACTGCACAGGGGGAAGGGAAGATTGTCCTTCATAACATGGAGAGCATGAATGGGCACTACAAAAAGGCTGCAGGAAAATTGTTCCCTGTGCCACTTCATACCTGTAGGATAACTCTTGTCAGAATCAATATGCAAAGTGAGCCAATTTTAGTAGCATTGTGCTCAGTAAAAAGTTTCAAACCTCCTCCCAGATCTAGAGGTATAAATTGAAGGGGATTCATTCCTCAAGCTAACCAACATCTTGCACACACAGTACAGTCGTCCCTCAGTAAGACATCTGCAGCCGCATAGTTTGTTCCCGTTTAGAAACTTCTCGTAACATGTCTGTAAGGGTAAACTTCTATGCAGCAGAGAAAAACCCAATGCTCCATTAGAAAAATTTGACTATACAATATGTATATGCTGCTCAGCTGTGTGGGCAAACACTACATCCTTGTTGCTAACACTTAGATTTGCAGTTAAATTGCTTTTTTTTTGTGTTTCAAGTCACCGCATTTCAAATGCAGATTGCCCATCATCTTGACCACGCCATAACCGCTGCAACTGCGCCAGAAATTTTGCTTAAGAAGGAACTCAAAAAGTTTATACAACGTGGAATCTAGGCAGAAATATAGACCAACGACAGAAGAAAACAATACATCTGATGTAACAGTTTAACGTTAGGGCAATATTAGAAGTAGCTTATATTAGGCCGTCTGTGACAGTTTCAAGAAATTATATCCTTTTAGGATCTATTTTGCCAGATAGGACTGATTTCCTCTGTGAACATGTTTGAGTGGCCAGGATTTAGCTCCCGTTGCGTGAAGGCTGATATTTTGTGGGTTGTAACATTCACTAAAAAGACTGTGATCCCACTCGCCATTCAACTTTCGAGCGTAAAGTTAGTAACTTGGGGGAAAACATGTAACTGCGTGTTTTCTATTCATACTTGATTGGCAATGTATTCACAGCATCTTACAAGGTCCATGTCTAATGATATTATAGGCTGATCGGTTATTTTTGTGGTACTTTGCATCACACCAGGCATCGGAAGCCAATCCATTTTGTGTTCACACTCGCGGTTACGCCTGATCCCGCCGCAAGTGTCTTGAACTACCTCCTCGAGGTGGATTACTTTTGGATCGGGATGGGAGAAAATCAATCTGGATTTGAGTGTTCACACTGCAAAAACTGATCTGGATTGACTGAATTTCAATAATTTCGATCGGGGTCCGTGGTCAATCCGGGTCCATCTTTTTGAAGGTGAACGGGGTCTACAAACAGAGAGAAGTTGACCTACCTAATAAGAAAGGCCAGTTAAACCTTGGCCACCCTTTGGCCAGTGTAACTCACCAGCTAAGAGTCCATGTAGTGTTGTAACAAACCACACCTTTTGAAAAAGAGAAGGGGCATGCCCTGGTGTGCGATGGTCCAAATACTAGTACTTATCTGATTATTCACTACGGACAAGAGTAGTGTGAAATTCACACTGATGGAGATCCTAAAACAAACAAACAAACAAACAAACAAACTACAGTCAACACAACACAACAGATATAACAGCAAAACCAATGGTAAACAGAGCGTAACTTGGAAAATTCCAACTATTATGCATAATTATGCATAAGCCTGAGAACAGTTATGCATAATTATGCATAAGCCTGAGAACAGTTATGCATAATTATGCATAAGCCTGAGAACAGTTATGCATAATTATGCATAACCCTTGGAAGCCTTATGAACAATTATGCATAACTGTTTGAAGCATTATGCATAACTCTTGACCATTATGCATAATTATGCATAACCTTCAAACCCTTATGCATAATTATGCATAATTATGCATAATTATGCATAATGTTGCAAATTTAGATTAATCCCCAGGGGGCAATCGATGGTGGCTACGTATTTCTTACATCATTTTTACCTATAGTTTGCAATTTTAGCCCATCAGGGTGTAAGGTGGCTGAGATATGGGAGGCCAGTCCGGAATTAAACTGGAAGTCCGGAATTAAACTGGAGGCTGTTGTCTTCATTCCTTTGGATGGGGACACGGGGAGGAGAGATTAGTCATTTATTTGAGACATGGTGGCTGGGTTGTGGTGTGAGCAGGGATTGTAATCTGCATGCAGCTTCAGCTTTTCACAGAACCGGCAGGGCGCCTGGCACACATCACAGGGGGAATCAATATTAATAGCGGGGAGAAACATTCAATTTGAAAATCTTGCGGTGAACCTGTGTGTGTGTTACCTGGGGTTAAGGATGTGTCGGAAGCTTCCTGCACAAACTAGTCTGGACAAGTAGGTTACGCACCCTGTAGACATAGGTAACGGGGAACATTCATTATGAGAGTGTTAGGATAGTTTTGGTTAGGATAGACACAGTTGGGATTCCGAACCACCAGCAGGTCCTTCAGAGCTTGGAATACTTTTATCTGCGTATTACTACCTGCACTGGTGTAGGCAACATGGAAAATTATATATACTGAGTATGAGTATCTTAGTATCAACTAGGGACTGTTGATCATACTAATAACTGTTCAGAATCCATTGTCTTTATTTCTTTAAATTTATACTTACATGTAATACATTTAGGTATGTGAGAGTCAATCCAGATACACCTACATGGACTGGTGCAGGTAGACATCAGAAATACCTGCACAGCCCCAATTTTACCTGCACTAACCTGATTATGCAGGTGGTATTTCGAGCCCTGCCCCTGGTTATAGATGACTTTATCCCAATTGTGTTGTAACAGTTATATCCAATATATTGGATACGATTTAGGAGAACTTCTTACAACCAAAATGTCTTGTCTTGAATATGTAGGAAAAGTTGAAAGAATTCCGTCCTTAAACAAGATTCAAAATTGACTTTGGTAAAATTATTCTGCCATGGTCCTTGACATTCCTGTTTGATTGAAAGTGTCCCATGGAAGACGGCTATGCAGTATTTTCATATCTATAGAGGGCCACCTCCCACAGTTGCCACATAACAGATTCAAACTGCTCTTCCCAGGTATTATTCATCACTTTCTGTAATGATAATGGCTGCACATGAGCGGCATGAAAGGACACCCATCGGGCTGGGTCATAAATCCACAGATGCCGTTACGGCAGGCATTCAGCGGTGTACACTGGCTATACAGCCATTACTTTCAGCACCAGCAAATAGCCTTTGGCCTGAATATTTGTTTGGTAGAGGTCGGATCCTATTTGCCAGCATTATTATACGACCTGTGTAAGTGGATTCAACTTGACATTTTCTCAAGTTTAATCTTGTTTTTGGGGTTTTGTTGAGTTTTGTTCCGTTTGTATCGCTCTATGGGCTTACGTACTCTATATCTGCCTGTCGTGTTCTCTAAAGTGTGAAGGTTAGGTCAGTCTTGAAGGGATAAACAGGTTTGGGAAGAGGGGATGAAAGGAGATAAGACAGGATAATGCCTAAGGCGAGTTGGGGGAGGTCATGTGTTCAGGTGTTCTCCCAATAGGCATCAATATAGCCACTGCCTCTCCACTATTTCACACAATTCTTATTGCCTCTCGCCAGTCACGGTTGCCATTATCGGAGATTCATCATCTTAAATCCACAATGGGTCGATGGCGGGATTTACGAGGGACCTTGGAAATATTTCCCCCAACATTGGTCATTCCACCATACAAGGTACAGCCTTAAGCTGGCAGCAAATGCTGCATTGTACAGGGACTGAATGTTGTGATTGTGTGGAATAAGAAACATGCCAAGCATTTAGAGGTGTACAGTAGGTGACAAGTGATAGATGGAGAAACGAATGCCTCTTTCAGAAGGGATTTTTCTCGCACTGTCTACCTCAGCTTGGGATAGGCATATACTCTATACAGATAGAACTATTCTGATTCAATGAAGCTCCCTGTTGTCCCATAAGCGTTGATGCTGACAAAAGTATTAAAGGATGGATAGCTCCTTTTCTGTGATGATTCTGTTATTAACGGCATCATCCCTTTTACTGCCCACGCCTTTAAGATAAAAGTTGCGCCCTGCCACACAAATCATAGACTAACTCCTGGTGCATAAAGATAAATAGCCAGTGTTCATTCTGTCCCCATCTCTGTTTCACCTAAAACACTGGAATGGACTGTAATCATGGTGGGAGACGGTGCAATTTTACAGAACTGAGAGCTGGTATATGGGGAAAAGATTATGATTCCACAGCGATATTGCAGTAACAGTTCTTTTTGCGCTGGGATACAGAAGAGGATAATGGTATTTTTGTAGCGACATTATGGCATGTGGGTTTGCATGCTGATGCTATACACACTTCTATTGAGGTGTGTATAAATATTTGATCTGCGGCTTGTTCACTTTTAAGTGCAGCAAACTTTGCGATCGTGTTCTCCCGGTAGGTTCCTAGTACTCAGAGATAGAATCTTAATCCGTGAGAGCTTTGGCTGTTACCGGAGCGTTTCAAAAGAAATTGAGCATCTTTCTGAGAAGTTTCATTAATAATAACTCCAACCGAGTTGCTCAAGCCCCAGAACTGATTAATGATAAAGGGGGATCGCTACTTCTCAGACTGACGTGACGTTCTTTGAGGCTACTGATATATCAAACGTTAACACTCTTATCCTCCGGGTAATGTTGGGCATTGGACCATCACCTAACAGCTATGCTATATTGAACAAACCTATCTGCTAGAAGGCATTGTGTATCTTTGGGAAGGGTCAAGCATGCACAGTGGCACAGCTTGTCCATCCATAATGTTGACACCCGGATCAATGTTTTGGTCCTTAAGTCATGCACATAATAGAGATATGGCTCTATATTAATATACCGGAATCGATGGGCATCACCTGTACTACATCATAGGCGGATATATGGCTGTGCATGATTATGACCCTGTGTCGCAGTATTGTGTGATATAAACACACTGTAATCTAATAATAGAAGCCAGCTTTCTACAATTTCAGTGAACATGTAATCTTTTAACGTTTGATTGTTTGTTTGTTTGTTTGTTTGTTTGTTTGTTTGTTTGTTTGTTTGTTTGTTTGTTTGTTTGTTTGTTTGTTGAATCTAGCCTCCATAGCATGCCAAAAACTGGGGGTTTGGGGGATCTTCAGGGTCTTTGGGAGCTTTTATGTGCTATTTTCTGATTGCATAGACAACATAGCCGGCCTGTGGTTGAACTGGGCTGATCAGAAAACAGCGGAAGACCACTAACCCCAGTTCTATAAGCCTGCTACGGAGGCTACATGTATGTTGAACCTTTGTCTACTCGTGAGCAGCTCAAATCATGCCTGCAGGCTGCTGCTTTTGGCAAAGGCAGTTCATTGAGATCTGTTCTGTAGTCCCACTAGCCGCACTCAACATGTGTTAAAAAGTACAATGTACTATGGTAATGAATGCCATTGGGTACATGTATGTGATGTCGGGGCCTGCTTCATACAGGAACTGATGTCAGCCAGGGACTGTGTTCCAATTACCACGTCAGCAATGACTTGTACAGCAAATGTGTGCTAGTCATCAATATATCGCACTGTGGAGTCAGGGGGTTCAAATGTCATTAAAGTCATGATTACGATGGGCTCGCTCAATCTTATAGACTGTACAAGATGAACAGCTGTCGTATGGTATGATGTTAAATTGCATTGACTTAAGTGCTTTTATTTAGCATGTCTGATCTGATTTTTGCTATTGGCATTCAATTTTAAGTTATGACAGCAGCGAACGGTTAAGCCTAACTGGTTGCACAGTTAAGCTTGTACAGGAGATATTTTTAAATGGACCAATATAGAAAAGGGAAAAAAATACCGGTAACATACTTTGCGTATTCTATTTCTACCAAAATTTCTCATCTTGGAAATCCAATGGCAGACCTACATGTAAGGGCTCACGTATATGTGACCTTTAAACAGTTCTGCTTCAGAGGGCAGGACCGATTGGATTTTTACATTGTTCACAGGCAGATGACCAGAGGTGTAGTACCGGTATTGCATTGCCCTTGTAGGAATCAAATTTGGTAAGGGAGTCATTGATCCAACAGTGTGATACAATAAAAGAAAGCAGTGAAACATCCATTTTGGGACTTGGGACTGCAGAATGTAGGTCAGCTTTAATAGCCTGCATCCATCACAAAAAGAGATATATTGAGCCCGTTTTCACTTTTAATCAAAAACGTGAAGAAAACTGAGAGCCCCAATCTATGTCATGCACATGTCCTCATCTTGTGCTCGCATGTAATATGACCCCAGATAGCATTCAACGATATTTTACTTCCAACGGACATCTCTACCTGCATCTCGTATGTATTATCAAATTGATAAGATTGTACATCCTTAACACATGTACATGACAAACATTGACGTTGTAGATTTGCACAAGTTTCTTTTTACCTCCATGAAAAATGGAGGTATTGTTTTTGCCGTGTCTGTCTGTATGTCTGTCTGTCTGTCTGTCTGTCTGTGTGTCTGTGTGTCTGTCTGTCTGTGTTTCCGCAACTTTGTAGTCAGCATAACTTCAGAACGCCTTTATGGATTGCGATGATATTTGGTATGATGGTACGTCTTGGAAAGACAAAGGTCAAGGTCAAGTATGGGCCTCCTGGTGGATGACCTTGGTACTGCAGCAGAACTTCCGGTTTTTGTATCTTTTGTCCTGAACAAGCTATGGTCTTGACTTTTTGGTGACAAATAGCTAATCCTGTCTGGAATAAGTGGCGTAAGTTTGATCCCCCTAGCAGCTTGTTCTGGAACTGCAGGTTAGTTTCTGGTAAAAACTTTCAAAGCCAATAAGTCCAGATTGGAACAACATATTTTCATCATTTTTGGTGTGTAGGTAGCTGAGAGAGAGATGTACATGATTAAATGCAAATTATGCAAATGAGGACTTTATTTGCATAATTAATGAGGAAATTCTATAATTACAGTGTTTCATATAATTGTACTGCTATACATGTAATCTATTCAATCTGTGGCAGGCGGAACATGAACAGATACCAATTATGCAAATGATGACCTAATTTGCATAATTAATGTGAAAATTATGTGAATCCTTATTGGTGAATGATGGGAATTTTATACCTCGTAACACGTGTAAGTTACTTAAATGTTTGCATCGCTATGCATATATTATGTTAATGTAGAGGTTATTTGCATAATTAATGAGGACAAAGCAAGCCCATATTTCATGGAGGTATGAGATCTCAGAACTCTTGTTTTATTTTATTTTACAAACTCTTTTTGTAAAGATAATCATGTGTAGCCATTGAACCTGTATTTGTAAATACGTACAAAATTTACCGTCCAATATATCTCATACTTGTACCCTTCTGGGACTGGACTTGTTTTATTGATGTGATGATGCCAGCCACTTCTCTGGTTCTTTTGTTGCCTCCTCGGTTCCCTGACACCGCCTAGCCTGACGTGGAAGCGTGTAATTTGTCCCAAGTGGAAATTACCAGGAGATGAGTAATGGCACCTTGCCAAGCCGTGAATTAGGTCAAGACGGTTATTTGACATACTTCCATTTACTCCTTTAATTGCAAAACAATCAAACAGTATTAGAAGTTATCGATTTTCTGGGCAGTTGTGGCTGTTCGCTTTCAATATCCAGGTGGTGGAGTACAGGTTCTCATGATTACAGCAGGAGTTTTTTCTGACTGGGGACAAACATAATGGTGACAAATGACAGCCGGGATGGCTCCTAGCTAATCCTGTCAGCGGTCCAGCAGGTGTTTCCAAGGAGTTAGTCATTTACAGCCTCTCTGAAAGTGGGTCATGGTGATGGGCTAGCTTTTGATGTGGTGGCTGAAACAGGAGATTTTATCAAAGTGATTTCGTCCCGACCGTCTTTTGTAGTATTAAAAGTCTGTCACTAAAGCCTCTGTCACACATAGCCAAATATGGCCTCCCGTACACTTCTGACCTCGTGCCAACCATGGTTGGGAGTAGGTCAGGAGCAGGGTTGACTGTGGTTTGCTACTGTTTGGCTTCACCAGCTGAATTTTCGAAAATGTTTAAAAGTTTTTTCTCTGACTCGGGACAATCATAATGGTGACAAATGACAGCCGGGATGGCTCCTGGCTAATCCTGTCAGCAGTCCAGCAGGTGTTTCCAAGGAGTTACTCATTTTACAGCCACTCTGAAAGTGGGTCATGGTGATGGGCTAGCTTTTTTATGCGAAGGCTGCAACAGGAGATTTTATCAAAGTGATTTCGTCCCGTCCCTGTATTAAAAGTCTGTCACTTAAGCCTGTCACACTTAGCTGAATATAGCCTCCGGAACACTTCCGAACTTCCCTCCAACCATGGTTGGGAGTTCTTTTGTAGGTTGGATATACTGTTTGAATGTTCCAGTATGGCAATGATAATGTGAATATGGCATATATCAGCTGAATTTTCCAATATGTTTAAAACATTCTGAATTGGACAAAAAGCTGGGCCATGGTTGGGGACTGGTTGGCTGGTGTTTTCAATACTTATTTTCAATTTTATTGACCAAATTGGACCCTGGTTTCTTTACCCTGTAGGCATGATTATCGTGTGATCGTATATCAGTTAACGTTCTTAGGTAGATTATCACCAGAACTAGTCCGTTATTATGCCACATCGATGAATCAGCATCACGTTCAGATCACTTTTTTTCATGTGACGCAATGTATGACTGTTGACAGGGTAGTCACCACGTCTGACTTAAGTTTGTTTGCAAAGTAGAATCAAGGAACAGCTGCCTCCTTGATGTAGGTTATTCTGGACTCACATCCAATGAGGGATGAAGACAATGATTAAGTAACAGACGTGGTAGATCTGTTGATTCATAGCCTGTAAACTTGTGTCCTTGTAACGTTGCCAAGAAAAGTGACAAAGTGCCTTTGGTAAGTTGCTTCATTAGTCTTTCATCAAAAAAAGCAGCATTACTGCCTGAGTGCACCAAGAAACGCATTAGAATTAAGCTTTGGAAGTGTCATTATCACTGGCAACATCTGCCGGCAGTCTGTAGGTATAAGCCCTGGTAAGCATATTACTGGAACACCCACGTCCTGGTAAATTGTTTGCTCTATACCTGCTGGGCCGGATCAATGCTTAAGTTATATTATATATTTTTAGTTCAAATGAACAGTGCTTTAGCAATACAGTATGTACCATCATGTTGAAGTACCTCCATTTCTAAGTCTCATTTCATAGGCCGGTTCTTGAGCTATCCTCTTTTGAATATTTTCAACTAAATGCCCTTGCAGTTTCAGAGCAAGCTGCTAGGGGGCCCAAACCTAAGTCACTCCTTCCCCAGCACAAGAGCTACCTACCATTCAAATTTCGTATCCCTAGCATGTCTGGATCATGAGATATCAAAACTGGAAGTCCTGCTGCAGTACAATAACAAGCCACCAGGGGGTCCAAAATCTTATCATTTCGAGGTCTCATCAATACCTACCCATCTACCAAGTATGAAGACAATCCATTCAAGCCTTCTCCAGTTATCGTGTTTACAGACACACAGACGAACGCCAACGAAAACATAATCTTCTTGGCGAAGGTAAAAATGTATGTACATGTATATCTCCCTGTATGACAGAATGAGAGCACCCAGGACACTCGCATATGTCTACATCCAACGCAAGGGCTGTAAATGTAACAGAAGCAGCTAACGGCAACTTAACAACCCTGTCTTTTATGTTTAGTGTTACGACACTAAAAGCACCACTGGGTACTCAGCGCTAACATAATTTGTCCGTCGCACAAATCATATTGTCTCATTCGATACTGCTTTTAGGCTGGAGTCCGGCGCAGTTTAAGAGTGCAGCACGCAAACCTTGCCTTTGATCTAACATGTAAGGATACCAAGTGTCCTGTGCATTGGTCAATGTCAGAAATACTATGCCCCATTCAAGGATAAATGTTGGTTGCAACAAAATGACTTTGGTTTGCATGTCATAAGGGACTTACAAGAGCACCCCTCATACTTACCAGCCTATGATCAGAATAACAATAGACTGAGGATGCCTGCGTTATTGGTAGTCTAAATCTGTATTTCAGGTACGCGTGCAGGTTACAAAGACCGCATCTTAATCTCAAGGCACTCTTGCCGGAGTGGAGATGGATTTGCCCAGAACATCCCCATTTCTTGAGACCTGTATCATGGAGTAGCCTTGCTTTTAAGGAGTTTTGTTTCTTGCAGAAACATCTCCACCTCCAGAGATTTAACTGGAGGAGGCAAGTTTTTTCCAGAGTTGTTTGAATGTTCCATTCACAGATTATTATTTCACTCCATACTACAGTATATGTTTGCTTGTATAATTGCAGTATGATTTATTTAGAATCTTCTATTTTTGTTTGGGGAGGGAGATGGAGTGAAATATTACATTTGCTCCGAAGCAAATGTTGGCCTTTCTAGTTAGTCTTCCTATTGATAGACTGGTTTGTTAGAACCTCCCACTGTCAGTTTCTTTTGTACCTACTGTGCTGATTAAGGGCTCCCACATTTACTGTAGATTAATGATGATACTAGCAGACACTTGATAAATCATTATCAACAGCTGTCTTGTTATGGCAAAATTAAGTGCTGTAGATGTCATTTCTTATCATTTGTGCTCTACTTATACTTATTTAGGATAGAGATAAAGCATGTTATGACTTCATTTTTATACAAAACTCACAGACCAAAGACCCTGAAAATATTTTCTGTTGTTTTCATTGACTTACTCTGCATTCACCATTAAAGTAATAACTAGAAAAGCCGACATTTGCTCAGGAGCAAATGCAGCAGATGGCTTTACCACATCCCCCTTCCCTACTTTGTGGTTTGGTGAAGCCATAATAACTGTTACTGTTTTGAGGTACTTAAAAATGAGCAAAAGAACTCCAACTTATTCAAGGCTGCTTTATATGTGTATGAATGATTACCTTACAGGAGAGGCATCAGCAATTCATTGTTACCATTTTCACAACAGCCTATTGCATTTGACATGGTCTCAAGTATATAAGCTCTGTTATGGTCCCAAACGAATGGCTTTATTACAATGTATATATTATCCAAATATCAACTTAACATTGCTATTCCCCACGCACTGGCTGGCTGGCTCTTTAGTCCATCAAGGTGACTTCAAGGGCAACGCACCTCCTTATCTTGTCCAAAGTTTTAATCGTTTTTCTGCAGTCACAGATTTAAGGTTGTGATACAGTGCACCTAATCTGCTGGGTAAAGCTGCCGGTAGTTTTATGTGAGTCTTATCAGACTAGTTGCCTGATGGTGGGTACGTGAGGCCATTGCACACAATGATGGAGTTGATAGAAGGGAATATTTATTTCCTCACAGTTGCCGTTAGCCAGCCGTTGATGTCTAGTTTTACCAGACTTCTTTGCCCCAAGGATTTATTATTTGTGGCTTGGGGAGCAATGGTTTTATACTTCTGGGTGATCACTATCTGCAGTTTTGGCACGGCGCTGTAGGGAAGAGATACATGTAGTTGTGCCTAATACTTACTTTCCATGCATCTGTTCAATTTTATCTCTATCATTTCAAGTAGGGCAGCAGCTGGACATGTAGGAACATACTGACGAAAGTAACTACATTGTACAGTCTGATTTCTGATATATTGTATATCAATGGGACATATTTACTTTCAGTGCCACTGGCTTAACTTTTGAAAGAGACAAAGGACCCTTGGTTTATGTAACATGCCTGCATGACCCTAGGTTGAGAAATGGACCAAGTGTGATAGACACCACAGACATGTACTGTGCTGATAATCCCATTATTCAACACAGGCAGTAAAAGAAAGCCCACAAGGTCCCAAGACCCTTAGTCTCCATAGGGTTAAGCTGAATTGATGAGCAACGTTTTGTCAAGTTGATCCGGCAGCAAACGAAAGACCCCGATATCCTATTATAGCTTCTCTCCTGTCCCAGTTTTTCTGCTGAACTGCAGTAACAGGTCATTCTAGAAAGAGGGCCTACAAGGTTCAAATACCCTTTGTTCCCATAGGGTTAAGCTGAATTGATGAGCAGCGTTTTGTCAAGTTGAGCCGGCAGCAAAGACCCCGATATCCTATTATAGCTTCTCTCCTGTCCCAGTTTCTGTTCTGAACTCCAGTAACAGGTCATTCTAGAGCGGGTAGGTGAAAAAAGGCCTACAACATTCAAAATGCCCTTTGTTCCCATATAGGCTTAACCTGAAATGATGAGTAGCATTTTGTCAAGTTGAGCTGGCAGCAAAGACCCCGATATCCCATAAGCTTCTTTTCTGCCCTAGTTTCAACTGAACTCTAGTAACAGGTCATTCCACTGCAGTTAACTTACTGTGTGATATCAGGTGATCCTATTAACTGACAATCATTGATTTATTTGTCCTGCTGTGTTGTATGTTATAGGTGAAAACAGGTCTGTTGTATCCTGCTTAAATCCTATCATAGTTTACCTAGTACATTGTTTGCACTCAAAAATTTGTTCAATAAGATTTACGTAGCTGTTGCAAGGGAAAGATAATAGTATTAAGTTGGGATTTAATAGCTATCTGCATACCATTGGAATTTAAAAATGCAAAGCATTGTAACTGTAAGTAAAAACAGAAATACTGTATGTTGTTAATCACTTTTAAATTAGGTTTTTTCCCTGATTTTTTAACTTAAGGTCCTTGCACGCATCTTCCATATTAAAATGGATACATGACTATTGTTATAAAAGATCATACAATATATTTATATATTAGCTGTGGATTAAGTCCTCAAGCTAACTGTTATAGATCACAAAAGTCCCTCAGTTGGACATCTGGAAGTGCATAGAACTTTTATTCAGCTTGTCAAAGATCATTCCATATTTGTACCTCATGGCATCAGATGTCGATCATTTAATGTAGGACATGATATTTTCTGTCTCCATAGACTTGTTTCCTCTTGGCATCTGTTTGAATCCAATCCATAGTAATGTGCCCAACAGGTCTGATTAAGTGTACCCATGTGGGATTGTAAGTTAATATATGTGTATAACTCAGTGGAGTCCTCAGCTTAACCCCACGTCAAAAAGAATCCTGACACTGTTGATCAATACCTGGCATTACCTACAGAGTTATTAAAGTCAGATTTTAAGCCTTGTATTTCTGACACTGTTCATTATAACAGTGATCACTCTGTACATATCATGAAGCGTTCCATGTGAACTCTCTTCTTTTGATTATATATACATGTACATGCAGTATGTACATTGTAACCTGTACAGATTTGCAATATATACTCAATGTATTGTTGAACCACAGCAAGAAAAGTTTTAAGTCAGTAACATCTTGGGGCTTCACTCTAGATCTTTAGGACTTTAGGACCACTAGCAGTGTACTAGCCCCCTGCTGTACTGTAATACAAGTAATTTCACTTCTGTGTGGCCCAAGGGCTATTGAACCAGAGCTGTGCGCCGCCCCACGCAATATGTGGTTTGGAAAAGACTTACATGTACCCATGTACATGTACCCCCTAGATATTTTTAGTCATACCCAAGCTATAAGGCCTAGCACATACATGTACTTTTGGAGTGATGCTGGTCTTTCTCTAAAATGTAAATTTTCAGCTTTAAAATATACATGTATTGTTGTCTGTGGCGTTTTAACAGCATGTGATGTATCAACTGCTGGCTTCAGATGTGTCTCTATGGAAGAGTGATTGTTCATTTGTCCCGTACTGGGGAGACAATCAGTCATTTCTTTTGCTTTGAGATGCAGTCACTACAGTTCAGCCTGGTATGATCTGACACCGTCAAATTAATGAAGTCATGTAGGAGGTAATGTTTTCTTCATGTTGCCCTGCTGGAGTTCCCCACACGGGGGTTATTTTAAATGGGTAACTTTCTGTTAAACAGCAGGAGCTTAATAAAGGAAACAAAATCACTTGATTAACTGACTTTCTTTCCATATCAATTAAACTGAAGTACTGTCCAAAGTAGCAAAGCAGATAGATGACTGTCTTGATGGTATGAGAAGGAAATTACTTCCAAATGAAGCTTCTTTTTTTGTCAAAAAATAAAGATATTGCACTGTATGTGTTACACTAGCTATGTAGCATAGTACCCATCTGTCAAACTGTAGTCCCCTGCTGAGCCTCAAACTCATTGCTTGTTGTCAAAGTCGGCAAAAGTCACTTCCATGACAAATACTTCTCTTGTAATGAGCTGTATGACATTTTATATACTACTGTAATTAGGAACCCTGTTTGCATTGATATCGCTCCCACCGGTTTATCTCTACCTCCTGCTGACTACCAAATGAGTTCATTAAGATTCCCCGCAAAATGCTCTCCACTAATGGCAGTTTCTTATTAGTTATGAATCATTCAACGCAGCACTACCCTGGCTCTGGATACAGATCCTAGAGGGAAATAACTACGTTTCAAGCTGTTGCGTGGCAGTTTCAAAGTTTTATCATTCCAGGCTAAAAAGAATTGTATTAACTACAATGGTTAACATTTACAAAGCAAATGCATAATGTTTACCTTCACATGGTTAGTCTTACTCATAACACATGCATGTATATGGTGACCAGCACTTCCAACTTGCAACATATGTAACA